>NC_133618.1:30990554-31148054 GCF_048593235.1 Sminthopsis crassicaudata | reverse complement strand
AAAATCAGTATTAAAAGTATAAGTATGATTAGACAATGATTTTTCTGAAGCAAATTTGTAGACTTTAGTGGGGGTTGAAGTTGTTTGCTTATATAAAACATCTTACAGTTTTACAATACATTTCTTTTTTAGTTGAGTCTCCCTATCTGATCCAAAAAGTACAGTGGCCATTCATAGACAGAATCACATTGTTGATTGGCATGGGACCTTTGATATATTTGTGTGACCCTATTTTTTATCTGGATCTGATTGATCAGTTTACTCAACCTAGCATCCTTTTGGACCCTTGCTTCTGGAGACTCATCATATGGTACCAGACTTAATGAGGACCCACTCAGCCTTAGGTAACTACATATTAGAACTCCTTTCCCCAGGAGTAGGGTCATCCCATTTGGATTTTCTACAGCATTTTAAGATTTATAAAATTTTCCTCCTTGTCAAGTAGTAATGCAATCACAATTATGAGTCAACAGTGCAATGTGAAATTCAAAAAAGGTGATGTAATCTTTGGTTTCATTAGATGAAGCATAGCTTCAAAAAACTAGCAGGTAATGATACCTAGGTATTATTTTCTATTCATGTCACATATGGATCATATATTAAATTTGGCTTGGGTGCCACAGCTTAGAAAGCTTGCTGATTAGCTGGAAAATGTCAAGATTATTGACAGAGGGTCAAAGGCCTTAAGTCCACCATAACCTATTAATATATAGCCTGAAGAAAGGAAAGGGTGTCAAGGAGGGCAAGGAGATCATGAAGATTATGACTTTCAATTTTTTGAGAAGCTGTTATGTGGAAAAGAGATTAAACTTATTATCTTTGGCCCTAGAGGACTGAACCAGGAGCAACAGACAGAAATTGCAAATAGATACATTTAAGTCTTAATGTTGGAGAAAGTACAACAAACAAAACAAGGAAACCAAAGAGAAAATCTAACAATCTTATCTGCTGGAAAATGGAATGGGCTGTCTTGGGAAGCAGTGAATCTGTTTTCTCTAGAGGGAGTCAAGCAGAGAATGACTCAAAATTTATCAGATATGTCGTACTGGGCATCCTTTTGAAGGTATGGATTCAACTGATATTCCTTCAAACTTCTAATTAATGGAGCTTTAGTGAGCTTGTGATATCTTCCCTAAGCATATCAATAGCTAGAATTTAAATGGTACTTTACAACTTCAAAGCTTATTTAAATCCATTATCTCATTTAATTTTCACAAGATGCCTATATGGTACATAAGTAAGTAATTAGTATACAGTTGAAAAAAAAAAAAGAAGACATTGGATTTTTGTGTCATGAAATTCATGAAATTGCGATTTTATTCGGAATTTATTTCAGAAGTAGCTGGGCACAGTACATAAAAAGATGACCTAGAAGTCAATGTCATAAGCATCCCTGACCATGCTTATCAGCTGATCAATCCCCTTATGTTTCTACTTATATGTATTCTTGAAAGGATATTTCTGGTCTAATTGGTACCTTAATCTTGGAATAGCTTGTTTCTTTACCTCCACCTATCAGTTTCCCTGATCTTTTTGAAAAAAACTCATCTCAACTTTGCTTTTTGAAGTCCTTCTCCAGGCTACTTATGAGTTCTCATTTCTTATAATCTTCTAATTATTCAGTATATAGCTAATTTGTGCCTAGTTGTTTACATGTTGTCTACCTCATTAGGAAGTAGGTTTCTTGATATACACATATATGAGTAGATAGATATAGATGTCTATATATAATTTTTTTAGTATCTATAGTGCTTAGCACCAAGGCCAGCTAGATGATATAGTTAATAGAGCCCTCAGAATCAAGAATATCTGAGTTGGTTGTGAAAATTACTGTGTAAGCATTTATACATCAGAAATTGAAAAATACTCTGAATCAGGGTTTTATTTATTATTTTCTTGATTGTCTTGGTTTAAGAAAGTGATGGATAAAATGTTAATAATACAGATTAATACAGACCAAGCTGAAAGTTCTATGTGTTTTTGAAGAGCTGGTTATTAAATACTTCTCAGCATACCTCTATTTGCATAAAACTAGCATTTTCCAAAGCATACAATTCTTCTCTATATGAATTATGACATGAGTGATCATTCTCTACATTAAGACATCTTTATTCCCAACTTATATTGTTCATGTAGAAATTAGTAAACATGGAAGTAATTCTATAATTCCAACAAATTGATTCTTCTTTCAATTTCTCCAATAAGAATTTTTCTGAGTATGATAGAATTCATTACAAGATTTATCAAGGCACCAAATGGCCCATTCTCTAAGTCTGGGGGAAATTATTTCATGTGCCTTTGACTAAAGTTTTAAATTTAAACTTTATTTTCAGGACTTGTAGCAGAAGGCGGGGAAGGATTAATTGTGGATTTCACTGCTAAAGAAATGAAACATAAGAAAGATCTTTTAAGTTATCCTAGTTGATCATTTTGCCTGAGTAGCATAATTCTTTATATGATAATTAATCTTCTCTGGGGATTTTTCACAATGAGATAAATTTTCATCTAATCCAGATGGTTCCAGGCAAATCTGCCTGGAGACAGGGGAATGGATTCAATGACTTCAAAAGCCTCTCTAGATCAATAATTGCCTGAGATGCAAACAGTTGATAAAATCGTATTAAAAATTAAGAGCTGGAAAGCAGTCAATGAAGAAATTATTGAATCCAAAATCTTTCATTTTACAGATTAAAAACTGGAGGTTCTGACAGAAAAAATAATTAGGCCAAGTTCAAGCTGGTAGTTATAGGCAAAATTGGCAGAAAAGCCAGGTCCCCACATTGTCAGGTGAGCATATTTTCCAATACACTAACTGCTATGTCTTGCCCCATTTTTAAACTAAAGACATCTATCATGTTGTTTCTTTTGGCTAGAATTCTAGCTTCTCAATGTCATGATTAAAAAAAAAAATCTTTGTCTTTGCATATTGCTCCCAACTTCACCTTTTCCAACAGTGAATAGAGCTCTGGCCTTGGAGCTAGGAAATCTGAGTTCATATCTTTATGTCCTTGGACAATCTGTGTGACCCTAGTCAAGCCACTTATTTTATCTGTATTATTTTCCTTATCTGTACAATGGGGATCATAATATCACTTGACACACAGTTTTATTGTGAGGATCAAATAAGATATTTTAAAGTGCTTGAGAGCACTAATAGTAAGCTGTATAGTGTGGTATAAAGTGTAGTAAGTGCTATATGAATGCTTTTTTCTTTTCCTTATCTCCCTCCTTCTTTATACCTAGTACAGTGACTGTACATTCTAAATATTCAACTCATGTTTATTGAATTGAATTTCAAGCATAATGGGAATTAAATGAATAAAATGCTTCAGAATAATGGCCCTCCAGGGTCCTGCTTTAATGAATTTCTAAGAATGCCTCCTAATTAGCATAAATCTTTTTTTTTTTAACTCTACTTATGTGTAATGAAGTCTGTGAGTTTATTACATACTATGTGAAATAGTCATGTTTTCTATTTGCCCCAAATATGACTTTCTCATGATTCAAGAGGAGTGTAAAATTCTCATGTTCTGAGATATATTAAGCAAGTCCATGTCTATCCTGCCTATGTTCATCATGTTTCTTTAAATTTTCATTCTATCAGGACAGCTAGGTGGTATAGTGGTTAGAGCACCAGCCCTGAGTCTGCTCTCACACACTTAATACTTCCTAGCTGTGTGATCCTGGGCAAGTCACTTAACCCCAATTGCCTTGGCCAAAAAACAAACAAACAAACAAAAAATTCTATCCATAGAAAGTAATTGATTGTATGGGAAAGAGGACAAGTCTCTATAAATATAAGACCAATTTTATTTTTCTCTTTGTAACCCCACTGAATAACACAACTACGGGTATACAGTAGGCATTCAATAAGTGGTTGTTAGATTGAAAGGTTTGCTAAATTTTGTCCCCTTGCTATCCTTAATTTCCCTGGAATTCAAGATAAAGAGATAATCCTTTTGATCTTTCTACTCCCACTACCAGTTCTATCACTCATCCCTTCAATGGTTCTATCTATTGTCCTTCTCTGGACCTTTTATAGCCTTACAATTTTGTTCTTGAAGCTCAAGGAAACATTTCTGTGCAATATTCCACATGTAGAGGTGCAGCTTTGCTTTTGGAAAAGAAGGCTGTGATTTCTATAGTGTTTTCCATTCTTCTTCTTGACTATACAAAGGCTGATCCCTGCCCACTCTTTTTAGCTCTGAGCACAGGGATGAATGATGTAGGACTCCAAAAGACTATTAATGCAATTCATGATGGGACTTGGAGAAAGCAAATTGAAATTTGAACTATTCATCCATAATAAAAGAGAACCTTTGGATCCTGAAGCTGTGAATTGTTATACACCCACTTTTCAGTGTTGTGAGGAGCAAATGACTGTTAGTAAGCAAAAGTGGGACCATTAGAAATGTCATATTTGACATACAGCAAATCCAATAAGTACAGCTTGAGAATGGTACTGAATTAAAAATGGGACACTTGCCCAATTATTCATGAAATCATTATGGAAATATTGATGGCTTGCCCTCGACTTGAATGTTTTTAAGAAGAGTGGTACATAATTATGAATACACATACACACACATGTCATGAATTGCGGCTAACAATGATACATTTGATGCTAATAAACCACCTGAATAAAATCAGAGATCTAGATTGGATGACATATATGGTTCTTTTCAATTCTAACACATATCAATATAGCGTGTTATAGTATACAAGATGGAATTTGAGACAGAAAAATCTAGGTTCCATATATCTTTGAAACTTGCTACTTATATGATCTTGAACAAGTCAATTGTTTTCAGACTCAATTTCTTCATCAATAAAATGGGTTGGTTAGACTTCATGCCTTCCTGAAGAAATGGCATTCTAAGAATCGTCAAGAAGTCTTGAAGTCACACTATGATATATTAATTTTTTTCCTCCCAGAATTTTTGTCCCTTCTATCCTAAGTAGTTCTGATATCTTCTAAAATTTCCATCAGAAAAAGAATCCCTTAAGCCTTCCCAATGAAAGGATTGCCTAATTGAATCTAATCCAATTGTGTCATTTAACATTCTTATTAAAGTTTCTGTCACTGTCATAGACAAGGGCTGAGCTTAGGACATGGCATTTTGAGCCAGAGATTGAGAACAGAGTCTAATTCATCTTCCATAAAATTGTCAAAATAAATTTCTTTAAATCACAGTTCTGATCAAATCATTCTGCAGCTTTGAAACATTTAGTAACTCCCTGTTGCCGCTAGATTAATAAGAAGTCAATTTATAGTAACTACCTTCATGTTCTGGGTTTAGCTTTAATTTAATGATATTTCACATTATTTCTTTTTATGCTCTCTGCCCTCCATCCAAACTAGACTATTGAGTCTTGAACTTGACATTTTCTATCCCACCACCAGCCATTCACCTACACCTAATATGTATTTCTTCCTCATTTCTGCCTCCTAATATTAAGTAAATGGACTAATATTTACTAACCTAGTAAACACTTACAATGCCACAGGTATTGTACCAGGCACTGACAATAGGAAGACAATAATATAATAATTCCTATCCTCAAAGAGCTTTTGTTACTATTGGAGCTATAACACAGTAACAAATGCCAATAATATTTTTTAGAAAATAATAAACTATGAGAGAGAGAGCTAGAGACAGACAAAAAGAAAGAGATACAGACAGAAACACAGACAGAGCCAGAGACAAGAGCCAGAGAAGCAGAGAGACAGAGACAGAAAAATAGTTGTAGCATTAGGAAAGGCTTTGTTAAGATGAGTCTACTGATTTATGTATTGAAGGAAACTGGGAATTGTATGAGGCTTAAGTGAAATGGGAGAGCATTCTGGGCATAAGAAGTCAATTGGGTAAATGTAGGGAGACAGGAAAATGAATGTCATGCAGAAATTGTTTTATGGAAAATACCTCCCTCAGATCCACTGCAGCAGTTGGGGCTCACTATTATGCAGCACTGCAGGCCTTTTTGAAAGGTTGATTAATTCTGTTAACTTTTTTTCCTGTCTTTTTTTCTTTTTTATTATAAGGCTAGCTAGGAGGGATGGGGAAAAAGACATAGGGAAGATTATAGGTCATAAAAAATGAAACATATCTATTAAACATTATATATACTGATATAGGTGTGGATTATATAGATAAATGTGTGTATGTGTGTAGTGATATAGCTATAAGTATAGATATACTATAAATATATACATACACACAGAGAGAAAAAGAAAGGGAGAAAAAAGAGGAGGAAAGAAAGAGAGAGGGCAATCAGAGAAAGAAAGAGATAGTGAGAGGGGAGGGGAAGGGGAAGAAATAGGTCAAAAGTGTGTGAGAGAATGAGAGAGAGAGAGAGAGAGAGAGAGAGAGAGAGAGAGAGAGAGAGAGAGAGAGAGAGAGAGAGAGAGAGAGAGAGAGAGAGAGAGAGCGCGTGCGCTTGGGAAAAGATAAGTAAATTGAATGAACACTGACAATCCAAAAGGTATGAGATTCCTACTTTGTTCAATGTCACTCTTCCTTTTTTCCCTAATTTGATTTCAGATCATCCATTTTACTGAGAAAAGGGAAGGAGGGGAAAGAAATCACATTTATATAGACCTACTGTGTTTCAGGTACTTTTTATAATGATTATTTCACTTGATTCTCAGAGAAACCATGGGAAGTAGGGACAATTATTTTCCTCATTTTGTAATTGAGGAAACTGAGGTAGTAAAAGTCACTAAGTATCTGAGGCCAAACTTGATAGTGGATTTTTCTGATTCTAAGCCCAATTCTCCATGCACCGAGCTACTAACTGCTCCATTTTATATGTAAGGTAATAATATTCATATTGAATTAATTCCCACCTCCCTGTTCTGGAATAGGATTTTTCAGATATTTGAAATGTTCTCTATTCTTATTTTTGCTTAATGGAACCTTTAGTTTTCTCCAACAAACTACTTGTACCTTGCCCAATAGGAGGGCTTTTCCAATGGTCCCAGCTATGAGCATTCTTCACTTCAAGTCATTACTTTGTAATTATCCGGTATACATTGTTTTTACTTGTATGTATATATGGTACTTTATCTATTAGAATGTTCCCTGAATTTAGGGACTATGTCCTTGTTTTTGTCATCTAGTGACTGGTGAGATGGTGAATGATGGACTAGCACATACTAAGAATCCATAAATCTTTGTTGAATCACATTGGATTGGACTGGATAGATAAGGAAAGTGAAAAACCATAATGTGAAAGAAGTTGTTCAGGATAACTAGTTGCAAGCATTTATTAAGCACCTACTTGGTGCTTGACTCTACTAAATAGTAAGGATACAAAAAAGATAAAACAGAAAACAAAAAAACAAAAAACAAAACTTTTCTCAAATGACTTTTAAGAGGAGACATGAACATTTCTAGGTATGTGCAAGATATATGCAGAATTGATAGTATACAATCTCAGAAGCTGAAAGCTCTAGTAGCAGTGGAGACTGGGAAAGGCCTTTTTTTGGAAAAGGGGATATAAATGTGTTCTTGATGAAATTCAGGGAAACCAAGAGCTGTCATCACAGCAGAAATTAAAACCTCAGTCTCTTGAGATCCAGCTCTGTTCTCTTAAATATCCCAAGGATGGCATCCTAAATCCCTATGATTTCTCCTTAATCTGAGGGAGTGTGCATATAGGACAGTGATTTTCTGTACCTAAAAATGAACCTTCAGCATATGCTTTCTTACACATTGGCCTAACACTTAACTTGTACTTACTGTATTTCCCAAACTGTAATTCAGTGATCTCCATGCTGAGAGACTATATTCTGCATATTTCATCAACCAACCCTATATTTTCCAGTAGTTTCTTTTTTATATGAGACAAGATCATTGGATTATGGATTTAGAGCTGAAAGTACCCTAAAAGACCATTTAATCCAATTTTTATATTTTACAGATGAGAAAAGTGAGGCCCAAAGAGGTGAGGTGCCCAAGGTCACATAAATTGTAGGTATCAAAGTCAGAATTTTAAAACAGATCCCCTGACTCCAAATTCACCTTTCTTTTCCCACTACCATACTTTCTTGCCAAGATTTCACTGCTTTCCTATTAAGGCTTCTGCAAGATACTGTTGGGAGTCTTTCAATTAAAAGAAAAAAAAACTTTATGAAATTGGAAAAAAAACAGTCCTTTTTTTCTCCAAGTTTTCCCTCAACTAATCAGCAAGGGACTTCAAAACAGTACAACTTGGTTCTTATGCTCTTTCAAAGGCTGGTTGTAAAGGTTTTGAACTTATTCTCATCTGAATGTTTCTCAGGGATAGCTTTGATTTCTGTATTGTTCTCTTGATCACACAATGTGTGATTTTCCACTGTCTCTTTCTCAACCTTTTTGGGCTCACAGTTTAGGCATAAAATGTGTCTGGAATGGAAGGTTGCATATCAATGCAGTTCTTGGTTCCTCTTTCTGAGCCCTACCATTCCAAGGACACATGTCTGGAATAATGATGAGGAAGCAAGGACTGTCTGTTCATGGCTGCATTTATTTTTACATACTTTGGAACTAATTTTATGCAAAATATAGGCTAGGACTCACATAAGGTCAATAAAAAATGTACAGAGAAAGCCAGAACCCTGTAATTGTCAAACATATGGTGCCATGGCATGTAGTGGGGAGGATGGTTTTGATGGGGGTAGAGGGATTAACTGAGAACAAAATAAGGAGACTGCTCTGGTACACAAGGAAGCAGACTTTCTTTCTTTCCTTCCCCTTCCATATTCCCTCTTACTATCATTATTTGTGACCTTACATCGTTTAGATTAAATCTAAACTTGAGATACAGATATATAAAACATGATGGTCAAGAAACAACTATATATATATATATATCAATAGCTGACATCTATATAACAGTCTATGGTCTGCAAAAGACTTTCCATATGTTATCTTATTTGATCCTTACAACTCGGACATAGTTATCATTTTAGTCCCCATGTTACAGAAGAAAGAATGGAGTTAAATATCTCATTCAGGATCACATAGCTTGTAAGTGTCTGAGGCAGGATTTGAATGTAATGACTCTTGACTCTAATTCCAATTCTCTATTTGTTTAATCACCTAAAGAAAATGCCAAAAATTTTTACTAATGGGAATACAGGCTAGTTTAGTTTTCCAGTCCCTTAGACCCCAAAAGTCTATGTTTAGCAAGAATCATTTCCAAGGAATCCTAGTAGTAATGAATGACATTGATTCAGTCATTTAAGAGTTGCAAAATCATAATTTTATTTAATTGTTTTTGCAAGGCAGTTGGGGTTAAGTTATTTTCTCAGTGTGACATAGTAATTGTTAAGTGTTTGAGGCCAGATTTGAATTCAGGTCCTCCTGACTCCTGTAGCAGTGTTCTATCTACTGTAGTGTCTAGCTGCTTCCCCCCCCCAAAAAAAAAATCATAGTTTTAAAATGCATGTGAGAAAATAGAAAGAAGGTTAAGGGAAACCCAAAAAACATATTTTTTTTAGTTTATTCACATTGCTTTATGAATCATGTTGGGAAAGAAAAATCATAACAAAAGGAAAAAACTATGGGAGAGGAAAATAATAGAAAAAATAAGTGAACATAACATTGTATTGATTGAATGAAATGAGTAGTCCTTTTCCTTTCTCATATTTGTAACAATAACTCTCAAAGGTAGATGCTGCTATGATTCTCATTTTACAGTTTTAAGAGACTGAGGCAAACATAGATTTAAGTGACTTGCCTAGTATCACACAGCTAGTAAGTGTCAAAAATTGGATTTGAACTCAGACCCAGCAGCTTATTCACTGGCTCACTAGTTTCCTGGGATAAGGATAAAGATGAAATAGATACTCACCTTGATGGAGCTTACTTTCTATGAATAGAAGAATAAAAGAGAAAGAAAGAGAAGATGGATATTTTTTTAAATATACGCAAAAAGGCAGCTAGGTGGCACAATGCATAGAATACCAGGCCTGAAGTATAGATTTATCTTTCTGAATTTGAATCTGGCCTTAGACACTTATTAGCTGTGTGATCCTGAAGTCACTTAATTCTATTTATCTCAGTTTCCTCATATGTAAAATGAGTTAAAATAATAAACCACTTCACTATCTCTGCTTAGAAAATCTTAAATGGGATTATGGGAAATCAAACATGACTCTGCCCCACTGTGCTATCTAACTGCTCCAATATTCTTCATAGCTATTTATAGTTTTTAGATCCAGATCCAATGTTCTAGATATGGCCCAGCCAATTCATCCCCAACATCTTACCTCCATAAATATAATCTAAAATTGTGTTAGCTTGAGCAACACAATCAACTAATATTAATGTTTGGATTGAATAATGCTATAATTTGACAAGGATAAACACAAGAGCCTATGTGGACACTGATCAAATACTGAAATGATAAAGTCTAGGAGAGAAAAGAACTGCTTTGGCAGTGTACGGCAAATACGTCAGTCACTTTACAGACTTGACTAGAAACTTAGAAGTTTGATGTTTTCCTCCAGATTAGGTAATCAATATGTACCAAATGATTCACTATTTTCCTTCTCTAGCTCATTTACATGAGGAAATACACAAATAGAGTTAAGTGACTGGTTCAGGGTCATACAACTATATGTGTCTGAGGGAAATTTTGATGAAGGGGCTTTCTAACTCTGACAGAGATCAGAATTCTATCCATTATTCTACATGATCTTTTAATATGACTATAAGTTGAAGAGAAGGTTCCAATTTGTATCAGTTGAAGAAGTTTCTTCATCTTCATTCCCTAGCAATAAAATTACAAATCTAGCAATCTTCTAGGTGCTGCTTCTTCAATCCCCCTATACAAATGCTGTCTATCTATTGATAATTTCCTATTTATCCTATATATATCTTGATTACATATCATTAACTGCATGTTGTCTCTATTGATTGGGACCTCCCAGAGGGTAGGGATTATTTTTTCTTTCTTTGTACCGGTAATTCTTAGCACAGTGTCTGGCACATAGTAAACATGAAATGCTTATTGACTTGATTTTACTTGAATTGAGAGGTGAGATATAAATCTGAATTCAAATGATGATGAGAGGTCCATAGGGAAACCAAACAGCATGTTCAACGTATCTGTTTCCAAAGCAATGGAAATCATCAGTCAAAGATAACTCAATAAACAAGCATCTAGTAATATCTGTGTCTTCCTTCATGTTTGTTGAGAATTTTTTTCACTGTTATGTTGTCTCTTGAATTTTTATTAGAGATAGAGTCACTTCAAACTATATAGATGAAATTGCCAGATTACTCTTGGTCTGTCCTAGACAAATTTCAACCCTGAAAAGAGGGTATGGCAAATTTAAAAAGCAACCTAATTATAAATATTTCAAATAATATTTCCAATTTTCTAAATATTTAGAATAATTCTAGTATAATATATGGGATAAATTTATACTAGTCTAAATATTTATAGCATAATTCTGATATTCTAAATATTTATAACAATAATTCTAATATAGAGAGAGTAATAATTCCAATATTCTAAATATTTTATCTCCTATGCCCATTAAAATGCAAGGACAAAATAAAAGTTTATTCAGAGAAACTGTTTTCCCCCAATCCATTTATTTTCTTTAACACAACAAAGAAACCCAATAGCTAATTAACATGTGAGAGGAAGTAAATCGAATCAAAAAGCAAGTCAACAAAAAGTTTATTAAATGCCTGATACATGCCAAGTATTGAGCTTAGTAAGTATTGTGGATATAAAGGGAAAAAATCAGCCATTTCTGTCAAGTAGTTCACTTTCTAGTGGAAGAGACAACATTCAAGAAATTATATAAAAATAAGTTTCATACTAATACACATACGTATATATGCATCTATAGCTACACACACACAAACACACACACATGTGTATGAATACATCCTTATGTCTATACAGTATAAATTGAAGATAATATCAGGTGGAAAAAATTAAGAGTAAGGGAGATTTTAAAAGATGTTTTGCAGAAATCAGGATTTTTGCTAAGATGTAAAAGAAGTCAGAAAAAGTAAGTCATGGAGGGGAATGGAGCGAATTTTGATTATAGGGGACAGCTAGAGAAAATGTCCAGAGTTGAGAATTGGAAAGCCTTGTGTTAAAAAGGCAAAGGAAGCCAGTGTCACTTGATTGCAAAGTATGTGGGATGGAGTAAAGTACAAGAAGATTAGATAAGTAGGAAAGAGAATAGATTATGAAGGACTATAAATATAAACAGGGGATTTTTCATTTGATTATGGAGATAAGAGGGAATTATTAGAGAGGTGTCATTGACATGACTGGATCTGCTTTTTTGATAGAAGTATGTATGGAAGGAAGGAAGAAGGAAAGAAGATAAGGAAGGAAGAAAAGAAGAGAAGGTAACAAAGGTTGGGGGAGGAAAGGCCTTAACTATTTATCGGTGGGACTTTTTTCCTCCAGTTGTTAAGTTTCTGAAGGGGAAATGAAAGCAATGTGTAAATAGATGATCCCAGATATAAATTTTGAAGTCTGTCATCTAGTAAAGTCTCTTGTTACATATAAGGACCCCAGCATCCAGAAAGGTCATGGGATATAAAAGTTCACCTAAAGAGTAAGTGGTAAAATAGGATATTCTCTTAAGTCCTTCAGCTCTGAAGTGCAAGCATTATTCATGCCCTTTTAAAACTTGAATGAGGATCAGAATGCTTTTTAAGTTGCCAGTGTCACATAACTGTGACCTGGCATCAAATGCAGGGAAGGAAGCTTACTGAGGGAAGCATAAATGTGTGCTTAAAGTGCTAAATGATTGCTAGCAGTAAGCTATTAATTCAGTGTAAAGAATACTAAGATGGAAGATATAGCACTTGAGACTTGGAGTCAGGAAGATTTGAGTTCAGATCTTCCCTCAAATGATGATCTTTCAGATTCCTTCCACCTGTAAATCTAGGATCCCATAGCAAGAGTTCAAATTCTAACTCTGATATTTTCTATCTTTGTGACCCTGGGCAAGTCACTTAACTTATATTAGCCTTAGTTTCCTCACTATTAAATTGGAATCTTAATAGCATCACTTCCGAGTACTGTTGTGATGATCAAATGGTACAACATTTTAAAGCACCTTGGCACATACTAGGCACTTAATAGATATTTATCCTTTTTTCCTTCTTTTACACAAGTCATTTAAACTATTTTTGTCCTCAGTTATTTTTTCATCCCTGACATAATGCCATTGAGTTGCCCCTTAGATTTAGAGGCATGATCATAACAAGATGATGAAGTAAATTTCCCAATACTGTACACAGACTGAATATTAGAAGTCATACTGATTTTAAGTCTCCAGATTCCATATCTATCTATCCATTCACTCATCTATCCATCTATTTATCTGTCATCTATCTATCATCTCTCTATCTTTATCCATATATCTATCTGTGTGTCATCTATCTATTTATCTATCTACCTATCTATCTATCAATCTAGCCATCCATCCCTCCATTTGTCTGTCACCTACCTATCATCCATCTCTGTCTGTCTGTCTCTTTTTCTCTCCTCTCTCTCTCTCTCTCTCTCTCTCTCTCTCTCTCTCTCTCTCTCTCTCTCTCTCTCTCTCTCTCTCTCTCTTCATCTGTATATCTTTATCTATTTATATACCAACATCCCTGGTTTGTCAGTGGCTCCTGATCTTATATCCAACAAAAGTGAAAACATTATGAGAATCCATTGCAAGATATTATGTCCTATAATTATCCATTTCAAAAGAGAAATGACAATAAAAGTGAAAGCATGGCTATATGCAGCTAATCAATCCCTTTTAACAGACTCTATTCTCTCCTTGGACTTTGGAAGCCAGACAGATACCAATTTGTGTCTGCCAGATTGGGAGCAGCAATAATGGGGGATGCAATTCAATCATTTATTGATTAACATTTCAGCTCTATGGAGCTGAAGCCATCTGGTGGGAGGACATTCTGGCAGATTGTGAGTAGTGTGGATAATGGTCATTGTAGCTATGGCTCAATAACAGAGGAATGAGCCTCTTCCCCTGTCATTAGAAGTGGGCTTCCTATCAATTGTTCCAGCAGAATTTACACACAGATAAGAGGATGTTACTGAGATCCCTCCATCTCTCTATGGAAACATTGGTTTCTTGGAGAAAACAAGCTTATAACCCTGCTAACATATTCAATACAAAGATGCATAGCTAATTTCTCTGATTTGGCTTAGGACAAGATAGATTCCTATCTTATTATCTTTGAAAATACTCAGGGTTGCCTTACCTAAAGGAAGCATTGAAAGTATATCGTTTGATTGTCTTTATTCTGTTTTTTTTTTCTTGCCTGTCTATCGTTTTGGTGAGAGAAATGAGGATTTAAAGAGAAGAGGCTTACAAGAGACTCTAAGGTCCTTTTCACCTCTAAATCTAGGATCCTATAACTTAAGTTCAAATTCTAACTGTGACACTTTCTATCTGTATGACCCTAGGCAAGTCACTTGACCTCTGTCAATGTCAGTTTCCTCAGGTGTAAAATTGAGGTCTTAACAGCACACACTTCACTCAACACATGGCCCAGAAATACATACCTTGGCTCTTTTCCATTTTATAGTTTTTTTTTTTCTTTTTTCTTTTAAGTGTGAGGGATTAAAAGGTCAGGGGAAAGAGTTACTACAATATAGGAACTGGAGAAAATACTGAAATTTGCTTGAAGTCATATAATGAGGAATGAAATTCCAACCAGGAGAAAAAAAAGAAGCGATAGAGTTTGGAAATTGATTGGGCCAATGTGATTATAAAACTATTAACCAAACATCATTTATATCTTTAATAGTGTAAAATTAGAGCCCATTCATCTAAGGAATCAAAGTATATAGGAGAGAATGTGTTCTAAGATGTTGGGATAGAGTATTTACTCTTCTGCTTTTTTCCCTCTATCTTCAAGTAAATATCTCTTAACAGAAGTTAATTTATATTAATTAAAAAAATATGTGAATTGTTCACTTTTGATCTGACTAGCCTTACTGACTTTGAGAAGAAGCTATTAGGAAATTAGATAGATCAGTACTTCTGTACATGTGGATGGAGATTAGGGAATATCCCAAGATTTCATGTACTAAAGACTGAGTATATTTCTTTTACAGAGGATTGGGAGGAGGAATAACTGAAGAATAAAAGTTGAACTGGAACAATTAGTCATCAAGAATTTATTAAATATCTATTATGTGCCAAGCATGGTGCCAAATGTGAGGGACACAAAGGATAGCATCAATCCCTGTTCCTAGGCAATTCACATTCTAACAAGTAGATGACATGTAAATATTGCCTAGTATGTAAATAAGTATGTTGAGTTCATACTAAGAGTTGATGGGCAAAGAATTTTATTTATTTATTTGTTTGTTTAATTTAAAAAACATGAATCTGCTTCATTGAGGGTGGGGGAAGACTCCTAATTCCATTGTTTATTATTGTTAAGAGTAATGGTCCAATAAAGAAAACTGCTACTTGCTGTCCAGAATACAATTTTAATGGTTTTGAGACTGATAACATGGTGTTTTTTTCTGTCAGTTCTGTGGGTGGTCACATGGTTGTCCAATAAAATTAAGGGTTTTTGTCAAAACTTTTTTTTTTTTTAAATGGGCAAGGAATTTTAGAGGGAAAGCATTATCAAGGGAGGAGTATGGGCAGGAATCTATAGGATTTTCCTAAAGGAGCTTATATCTGGGTTGAGCTTGAAAACAAAATAAATGAACAAAAAAGAAACTATGAAGAGGAAGGGAGACAGGAGAAAATTTCAGGCATCTGGGAAGGAAAGAATAGGGAATAGTCAATGCAAAGATGGAGGATGGAGTATTGGGTGCATAGAACTGCAAGCAGATCAATGTAGATGGGTTATAGAGAGAATATGAAAGTGGGATTTGAAAAGTAGAACAAATAATTAACAATAACAAAAAACTTATGATTTATATTTCTCTTTACAGTTTCAAGTTCTTTCCATATATTATTTCCTTTGATCCTCAAAATAACCTTGTGAAGTAAATGTTATTATTCTTCCCATTTCACAGATGAGGGAACCAAGAAAAACAGAGATTACTGACATGAACATTGTCACACAGTCTGCAAGTATATGAGATGAAATTTTTCTTTAGGTCTGCTCTGCCTGACTCCAAATCTAGCACTCTATCTGCTACCTAGCTTCAAGAAGTCATGTTGGGAAATTCCAGAGGATAATCTATTTTTGATGGTCAAAATTCATTTTGAAAGACTTTTATAGCTCCAGAGTCTGAGATTTAAGTACTTTTAGAATGGTTTATACTTAAATAGAATGGTTTATACTTAAATATTTAAAACTGACTTTATCTCTTTTTAGATTTGGTCACTGCTTTGTGGAAAGTATTTATTAAGAGCCACTATGTACTTAATATAATGCAACAAATGGACAGCTGAAAGTGGAAATAGAAAAACTTGAGTTTAAGTGCTGCCTCTGTCAAATGTCTGCTGTGGGCTCTCTGGGCAAGTTCCTTAAACTCTCAGTTCTCCAGGCAAGTCTCAGAGAACACAAATTACAAAGTAGGCGGTGATTTAAATTGGCAGAGGGAAGTTCTTGGCTGGGAACTCCCTCTATTGATGGAATCATGGGTATATTATTGTTCGGTTGTATCTGAGTCCATGTCAGGTTTTTTTGGAAAAAATAGTGGAATGTTTTGACATTTCCTTCATCTGATAGCCTTCAATTTGTCATGTAATCAAAGTGACTTGTCCAGGGTCACACACAACTAGGAAGTACCTAAGTCCCGATTTGAACTCAAGTATTCTTGACTCCAAAACCAGTCTATCCACTGAGCCAGCAACTGCTTCAATCACAGATTATAGATGAGCTTACCATTTCTGTATAGACCATGAAAATGATGGTCTATATAATAATAATATAAAAATAATAATGGTAGTAGTGGTGATTAAAACTAAATTTTATTCAATTACTTGAGAATTAAAAAGCACATTACCTTTACCATTTCAAATAAATTTCAATGAATTGAATTTAAAGTTACTATTCATTGTCAAATGAATAGCATGGTGAAGAAGAACTATACATTCAGAAAAGGAACATGTCCCCGTAGTTTCAGATGATGCTTTATGTTTATTGTTGGTAAATTCATAATCGATTTTAGAAATGCTGAAAAGATGTAGCTAGCTGGCTGCATGGAAGACGTGTGTCATACCAGGATTCAAAGGATAGTTAGAATTAAATCAAAGTACTTCCTCTACCCCCATCAGTAACTCTCCATGAAAATGTCTCTTATTCAGCCTGATAAGCCATATTATCAGACTGAACAATGACTATTAACAAAATCCATTCATTACAATACATTTTACCATTCAGATTCTTTCTTGTTTGCTATCATTTCCAAGGTTATGGGAAAGTTTAGGGGTCTATTTTCTCCTCGATAAATTGTTTCTTTATTTAAGCAGTCCAATACTCAGTACTTAGCAGAGTACCTTACTCAATGAAACAGTTCTTTGGATTTGATTTTCCCTACCTTCATTCAAGTCATTAGCATCTATTAGAAAATAAATAATATATGTATAATAATTAGATGTTCTACTTAAATGATAATTGACTAGTAGATATAGGCAACAATACTGTTTTCTCCATTCCTTAAGTCTCTCTCCTGAAATTATTTTCTTCTTGTAAGAAATCCTATGAGAAATTATTCAGAAGTTCATGGAAGCCTAAACTTTCAGACACAGAAGGACTTATCTTGATACATAACCTAATTTTATTCTTTTTGAAATATATTGTTTATTGATGACTTATTTTCACATAATTTTCATTTCTGGAAAAAAGTTTCCCTCAAACCACATTTTTATATAACCTTCTTTTATAAGGTAAAGGAAAAAAAAATTAAGCAAAAGCATCTGACATGATTGCATCTGACAACAAATAAAATATTCTGCTTTTATCAAGAAAAATAGAATAGTATGTAAAATGGGATATTTAATGCTTTGGAAGTTAGAGTACCTGAGTTTATATTCTAACTCTGTCACTAGATAACTGTGTAAATTTGAACAAGCCTTTTTTTGAATGCTCTTAGAGAGTCTGTGCAATAATGGCGAAAGCTTCAGGAAGACCTGAATTCCCTTTTATACAAAATCATTAGATTAAGCCAAAATCTTTCTCAAAATAGGATAGATATCAATAAATGCTTTCCTAGTCTGTTGTGAGAGGGATGATATATTTTTGTTGTTCAGACATTAAGGCACATAATGTTCTTTGGGACTCCATGAAGCATAGCATAATAGGTCCTTCACGATTTCTCAAAGTCATCTAAGTTCATATTCATTGTTTCCATGTTATTATCTATCTTATCCTTTTTCCTTTGTCTTCTGCCCTTCCCAACATCAGGGTTTTTTTCCCTAAAGAGACTCATCTTCTCATTATGTGTTCAAAGTATTTGGCTTCAGTTTTGATATTTGATGTTCCAGTGGATAACTTGGATTAATTTCTAGAAGTATTGACTGATTTAAACTCCTTCTTGTCCAAAATATTCTCAAGAATCTTTCACAACACCACAATTCAAAACATTGATTCTGTAGCACTCAGGAAACATTATAGACCAATTCTTACAATTATCATTGCCAATGGAAAAAATCATAACTTGGAATCCACAATTGCCCTAATTTTCCTTCCAAGGAGAAAGAACATTTTAATTTCATGGCCATAGTCACCATCTACATGATTTTTGAGCCCATGAATATAAAATTCAATTTTACTGGCATTTCTTCTCCCTCTTCTTGCCAGACAGTGATGGGATCAGTTGCCAAGATCTTAAGTTTTTTGTTTGTTTGTGTGTTAAGTTCTCAAGGTTACATTTAGGACAAGGATCTATTAATGTAATATTAATAGCAATGGATTATCTGTCTGGACATTCTAAAGGATTACTAGCCCTCACCACTTCTAATATTCTTCTTTTTATATGTTCACTTCTCACAGAGGGCAACCTTGTTCCCCTCGTGTGATAAGTATCGCCATCAGTATGTGACCAGCAGAGCAGAAAATGACAGAATTGCCAGGCAATGGACCAAGTGGACAACATAGGAGCATAGAAACTTCCCATCATGGTTTCTGGATAGACCCCTCAGCAAGTACATGCACCAAGTGCATCAATAACTCTTTTGGATTTATTTTTATGACATTTTGAACCACTTCCTCACAATATGTGTTCCCTTCTTTCTTTTATTTTTTTTTTATCCCCTCTCCTTCCAGTTCTCTTAACTTGAAAATGGTTTCCCCTCCAAGTAGATAGGATTTATTTTTGTTTTTGTTTGTTTTCAGAGCAAAGAATGTTGGATTGATAAAAGCATACAGCTTTTCCAGAAGACTTTATATTAATGTGTGGTTTTTTCATATGGTCTTTGGGAAAACAAAATAAATTCAAAATTAAGCCTTATTTCTACCTCAATGTAGTGTTTAGGACTAATTTTGTTTGTGTGTATGTGTGTGTACTGAAGTCTTAATGATAGGTGAATGGTACTGGGAAAAGTTTTCTACAATCACTGTGCATTACTGAGACTATTTATTATTAGTCTTCTGTCTCCCACACAAAAGACTATTGGCTTGAACAAAATAATATGTATTTTGATTTATTTAAAGTGTTTTTAAATTCTTTAGGGACCCACCTCTTTTGTTCATGAATAAGTTGATATACATTTGTATTATAAGAGAATTCAATAATATACTATGGCTGATGGGAAAGAAAGGGAGGAAGAAAAAAAGGAGGAAGGGAGGGAGAAGAATGTATTTTAAATGTGTTTACTTCACAGATATCACCTCATTTAATCATTAAAATCTTGGGAAGTAAGTTACCACTGAGGAGCCAGAGGCAAGCAAAACTTAAGAGACATTCTGATGGTTATAAAGATATTAACAATACAAAGACCACACAAAAGAAGGTATTTAAGATGGTGAGGAGATTTGAGACTTTGTCATTTGAAGATTTCGATGAAGACTGTCTTTATCTTCATAAAACCCAGGAGTGACAAAACCAAGACTAGTTCATATGCATATAATTCCCCTAAATACTTTACCACTTAGTTTTAAAGAGGGAAATCTTAGAGTGCTGACAATATATGCCTTCAAATATTTGAAGAGATGGCAAGAGGGCAAGGGATTAAATTTGGCTCTTTTTGGCCCAAGATGGTAGAAATGAAGTTATGTGGAAGAATGAATCAAAGTAGACCTCAGTTCAATGAAAAGAAAAAAAATTCCCAAATGGGAGATATGTCAGAGTATAATGGTCTATCTCAGGAAAATTTGAGATTTCCCTTTCTTTTGAAGTCTCAGCTCTTAGGCTTGCTGCTCATATTTCAGGGATGTTGCCAGGGTACTTGCAGGTACAGGTCAGACAAGTTAAGCTATGGAATCATGGGTGAATCTCATGTCCATAAAAGTCCCAACTGGAATCCAAACCATATTAAAATATAAATGCAAATATAAATTAAAATATAAATGGAAAATATAAAATATAATGCAATATAATGCTAATTTGTGAGTTTCTAAGTTAACATATAGCAGCAGTATTGATTTTCTATTTGAGTTTGATACCACTATTTTAGATCTTCCAATTCTAAAATTTCTTGATTTTATAAATCTGTGAAGGCTTGTCATCCTTCAAATTCCCAATCCTTCACTTTCCTAAAATAAAATGAGGAGTCACACTATATTCTCAGAATATCCAGGGCATAATATAGAGGAGCAGAAATTAGATTTAGATGAACATCTTGTACTAATGTGAAAATAAGGCACAAGAAATGGTAACATGAAATAGATTTGGGAAAGAGTAATGGTTAGTGAGTGACATGGAACAACCATGACAAGACATCCATCTGAGATAACAGGGATTTGCCATTTAGTTACATGAAAGCAGTCATTAGACAAGGCAGAATCATAGCTATTAAGCAACTTGATTTTTGGGTAACATGACTTTTTAAGTCTCAGGGGAGATAGAAGAGTAGGGGAGGGTGTTGAAAACAGGATGAATGGATGAACAATGGACTCCCGCTTCACATCATTATATGCAAAAAGGACAGTCTGGGAGAACTGACATGATTATATGATTAATAATAGGAATGGGATGGGCTCATTTGAGAAGTTCCTGAGAATAATTTGGTTTAGGATTCACATCAATACTGTATGCCAAGATAATCTTCAGATGGATACATAGATATAAAGAATAATGTCATGAGCAAATTAAAGAAGCAAGGGAGAAATAACATTTCATATCAATGACATTTTGGAGAGTTAATAAATATATCAGGGTCTAAAGAGGATCACAAACAATAAAGTAGAAAAAGAATTGTCAAAAGGTGTAATGTCTGGGCTAGCTTTCTGAAGGATCTCTGGATGGGCCTTGGTTCCCTGCTGTCCTTGATTCAAGTATAGCTTTCCAGAGTTCTGGCCTTCTACAAAAAGGCATTTTGTTTATATATTTTTATAAAACTTTTACAGAAATAAAATTAATGCAGCTCAAATTAGAAGAGAAGCATCTAACTGGGGATAAACATTGAAAATCTGGTAAAGATTTTCAATTGTACACATACATACATACAGGCACATATATTGTTCACAAGAAATATATATATAATTTACATGAAATATCTGTTATTTATATGAAGTATATTGTTTACATAAAACCTATATACAATTCCAAATTTTAAGAATAAGAGTCTTTTTCCAATTGATAAATGGGCAAAAGCAATAAATAAGCAATTTTCAGAGGAAGAAAACTTAACTATTAATAGTTATATGGAAAATGCTCCAAATTATAAATAATGAAAAAATATAAATTAAAACAACAAGATTCTATCTCATATAATCAGATTAAGCAATATTGGTCAAAAAGGAAAATTACCAATGTTGGAGAGGCTGTGGGTAAATAGGTACTGTACTGTTCTCTACTGTGAACTGGTTCAACCATTTTAGAAGGCAATTTGGAATTCTGCCTAAAAAAGTTATTAAAAATCTATACTCTTTGACCCAGAGATACTACTAGTGGGTCTATATGAAATAATTTTTTTCAAAAGGAAAAATAAATCACATATACAAGTAATATGCATAATGGCTCTTCTTTATAGCAAAATACTGGAAATTAAAAAGGCTCCCATGAGATGTGAAATGACTGAGCGAATTATGGCATATGAATATAATGGAACACTGTTGTGACTTATGCAAGTATTAAATTGATGAATACAGGAAGCCTGAGAAGACTTGGATGAATTGATATAGAGTGAAGTAATAACAGAAGAGTATTTACAATACAATAAAATCATTGTCAAGCAAAGAACTTTAAAAGACTTCAGAACTCTGATCAATTCAAAGACCAAGTTGGATTCTAGAGGATTCTTGAAATATATTACCCTCATTTCTACAGAGAGATGATGCACTAAATAAGCATATTAAAAGACATATATTTTGGGGAGAGAGATGTGAACAAGTATTTACTTAGCTTGCATATTTGGTACAAGTTTTCTTTAGTTGAGATTTTTTTTTTCCTTCAGTAGGGTGAGGTTAAGAGAAAAGTTTGATTTCTGTTGATTGAAACTAAGATTAATTTAAAACTACACAGAGACACACATGTTATTTCTGTTGTAGCAAGTGGTGAAGCCAGTGTATCTTTGTAACATCTGAATATATAAAGATTGAAATATCATGATAATTGATAGTAACTAATAAACAGATTGTGATATTCCAGGGGAGATTCTTCCTTTGCCCTTCCCTTCTCCAATTTTTTTCTTCCTTTTTTGTTTAACTATTGTCAGTCTCCAAAAACCTGGACCATTGATTTTCATGATTTCTTATTTATTTTACTTATTTTTTCATTTTGGAGGGGAAGGTAAAGGAAGAGAGATGGGAACAATTATTTAACAAGATCCAACATAGGAATTTCTATTTTTTTCTTATAATAGCTCTTTGTTTTTCCAAATTCATAAAAGGAGAGTTTTTAACATTCACCCTTGTAAAACTTCATTCCCAAATTTTTCTCCCTCCTTTTCTCTTTCTCCTTCCCTAGAGCATAAGCAATCCAATGTAAGTTAAACATACACATTTCTTCTAAACATATTTGTCATTCTGCACAAGAAAAAAAATAGATCAAAATGGAAAAAAAACATGAGAAAGAAAAGCAAGCAAAACATAATAATTAAAAAAGGTGAAAATACTATGCTTTAATTCACATTAAGACTCCATAGTTCTCTCTCTGGATGTGGGTAGTTCTTTCCAGAACAAGTCTATTGGAATTGCCTTAAATCACCTCATTGTTGAAAGAGCCAAGTCTCTCATAGTTGATCATAACATAAACTTCTTGTTGCCATATTCAATTTTCTCTTGGTTCTGCTTACTTCATTTAACATCAATTCATATTTTCAGGATTTTCTGAAATCTACTTATCATTTCTTATGGAACACATTCATATACTATAACTTATTCAGCCGTTCTCCAACTGATGGGCATCCACTCAATTCCTTGTTGCTTGCCACTACAAAAAGGACTGCTGCAAATATTTTTTTTACACACACGGGTCCTTTCCTCTTATTATGATCTCTTCAGGATACACCCAGTAGAAACACTGCTGGATTAAATGGTATGTACACTTTGATAACCCTTTTGGGCATAGTTCTGGGATGGTTGGATCAATTCACAACTCCACTAATAATGTTTTAGTGTCCCAGTTTTCCCACATCCCCTCAAACATTTATCACGTATCATTATCTTTTCCTGTCATCTTAGCCAATCTGAAAGGTGTGAACTACTACTTCAGAGTTGTCTTAATTTGCATTTCTCTAATTAATAGTTATTTAGAGCACTTTTATATGACTAGAAATGACTTCAATTTCTTCATCTGAAAATTGTCTGATCATAACCTTTGACCATTTATCAATTAGAGAATGGCTTCTATTTTCATAAATTTGAGTCAGTTCTCTATATATTTTAGAAATGAGTCCTTTATCAGAATCCTTAGATGTAAAATGTCCCCTCTAAGATTTCTGCTTTCTTTCTAATCTTGGCTGCACAAAAACGTTTTTCCCTGAAGCAATTGGGGTTTAGTGACTTGCCCAGTGTCACATAGCTAAGAAATAGTGTCTAGTGCCATATTTGAACTGAGGTCCTTCTAACTTCAGGGTTATGCACTACCCATTGTGCCACATTTTGTATTTCATAATGTTGTCTAGTTCTTTTGGGTCATAAATTCATCCCTTTTCCATAGATTTTGAGAGGTAGATTATCCCTTGTTCTTTTAATTTGCTTCACCTTTTATGTCTAAATCATGGACCAATTTTGACCTATCTTAACATCTACACAATTTGTTCAGTGCAGTTAAGTAATTTCTTATGCCATTTTAACCTTAAAATAATGCTGTGAGGTTAATGTTATTGTGATTCTAATTTTAGAGTTAAGGAAATTGAGGCATATAGAGGTTAAATGATTTACTTAGAGGTAGTGTCTAAAGCTGGATTTGAATTCAAGTATTCTTGACTTCAGACTCAGCACTCTATTTTGCTACTCGAAACGGCATAAAAACATCAACAAAAGAAAAAATAAACTTCCCAAAATAAACATTCAAAGTTAAACAAAGCAAATTTCTTTATTGGCCATGATCAAAAATGTAGATTTCATTTTGTGCATTTTTAATCCATTACCTCTGACAGGAGTAGGAAGAGAGCTTTATTATCAGTCTTCTGGAAACGTGAATTGTCAAAGAATTTATTAAAAATTTTAAATCTTTTAGAGCTATTTTTCTTTTTAATATAGTTAGTATGCAAATTATTATGACTATATTCACTTCACTCTGCATAAGTTTACAAAGATCATCCCAGTTGGATTCCCATTATTTCTGTAGGAGTTTATATTTCTTTGAGCTTTAGGTTTATATTTTTGTCATGACTACTTCCCCAAAGATTTGAGGATGTTTGTGAGATAAAACATAACAAAAATAGGAAGAAATAAATATGATATAACAGAAACCATACAAAGTAGTCCCAGAGCATTTGATGCCACTAGGCTTCCAAGAAGTGTGATTACAGAAAATTGCTGCTCAAGTTACTTCTCAGTTTTTTTGCCACTAAGGTCAAAAGAGAAACATGCTGATTTATAAAATGTTCCTTATAAGATAAAATAAGAATACAAATCTCATGGAAGTGACAACTTTCTTTTTTTCTTAGAACTAAACTCAATTGGAATATAGAAAAAAATTAAGAAAACTCCACTGCTCATTTGACATATAATACTATTTTATGTGCTTAAAGTTTTGAAAGCATTTTACAAACATTTTACCATTTTATCCTCAAATAACCTTGGGAAGTAGGTATTACTATCCACAATGAATAAAGGAGATTATTGAGAGTGATTCCCCAGACACTTAGAGCTAATAAGTATCTAAAAGGGATTTGAATTTAAGACTTCTTGACTTTAAATCCTGCACGTTAGCTACTATACTATTATTTGCTTTGAAATGATGAAATATAATATAGTATGCCCAGTTGGTAAAATATCAAAGTATGTACCCCGGTTTAATAAAAACTTAATAATTTAGTCCAATTCATTAAATATTTATAATTGCTAGGTGAAAGACATTTTGCTGAGTACCAAATTATTTTTAAGTATTTAAAAATTATGAACTTAAAAATTTACAAAAACATCAGGAAAAAATACATGAAGTTGTGAGGTTTTGTTTTATATGATTTTTTGGAAAGTTATTAAATTTAACATGGTAGTTTTAATTATTTGTATCCCATTCTGAGTTTCTTTTTGTTCATTTTTGTATATTTATACATTCTGTTCTTCATTTATTTGGTATTATTGTCATCTACTACTAACAGTCCTTCCCTCAAATATAAGAAAACCACTAATAAATTAGTATAGATAAACAAAATAAACAGATATGTCTCCTTATTCAGTTTTAATGGATTGTAATCTCATCTTTGGTCTTATACTTCATGGTTGTCAATTATATTAATCGACAATATCATAATTTTGCTTTTTTCTTGTACGTATAACTAGAGCTTAGCAAAGTACGTAGCACATAATGAGAGCTTGATCAATGATAATAAAAAAAATCAGTATTTTAATTTATTTTTCAAAGTTGTTTTTCTTTTTTAATATTATATTTGTCTTATAAACTTTTTCCCTGATTCTATACACTTCATTCCTAATTACTTCTTACAAGTCTTCCTTTCATGTCTCTGAATCCATTATATTCCTTATTTCATATGGAGTATTCTATTCTATTTACCTATCATATTTGACATTTGATAAAAGGATATTATTGGGCAACCAGAGGAAAATGTATATGATGATGAAAGGCACTGAATTCATTCCATATAGGTTTAGTTGAAGCAACTGGGGAAGTTGAGAACAGAGAAAATTGGCAGACAAAGTGATTGCTATCTTCAAGCATTGTGAAGTCTGTCATATGGAATTAGGATTAGACTTTTTTGGTTTGGACCAATGGGACTTACTAAGAATAGAATTTAATTTATCACAAATGAAATTGTGATAAGGAAGGAAAACACAAACAAGCAAATGTAAAAGTTGAGTAAGGATGGATGCCAAATTTTTTAGCCTTCCCTTTCCTCCTCCCATTAAAACTAAAGAAAAAAATTTACTGTAAGATGTTGTTATCGTCATCACCATACTAATAAATAAAGATGAGTCCAGCTGTATAAAGTAAATTGCATCTTCAGAAATCAAAAGACATTTTCAGTATGGAATTTCACAATTCATATGACCTATAAAAGATGTATAATATAGAAATTAAACTTATGGATGCAGTAGCTCATTATTCAATCCCTTATGAAATAGGGGGAAAAGATCATCCAAATGTTGCTATACAAATACATTATCTATACATGTCCACATAGTACACATGTTATCAATACATAGAAAATGAATAAAAATATGATTGAATTTATTTAAGAAACATATTCTTTTACAACAAAGTTACAAACTCTCTCTCTCTCTCTCTCTTTCTCTCTCTCTCTCCCTCTATCTTTCTCTTTCAGAATTCATGCAATACATACATACATATCTATGTAGCATACATTTGCTGTTCAGTTGTTTTAGTCATGTCTTACTCTTTTTGTCCCCATTTGGAGTTTTCTTGGCAAAGATACTGGAGTGGTTTGCCATTTTCTCCTGCAATTCGTTTAAGAGATGAGGAAACTGAAGCAAACAGTATTAAATGACTTGTCCAGAATCACATAGCTAGTGTCTGAGACCAGATATAAACTCAAGATGTTGCGCTCTCCTGATTCCAGGGTACTTTTCCCCCTGGTTGACTAATTAAACCAATAACTTAGCTCACTTCCTGTATAATATTGATCTCACCACATTCAGACCTATATGTAGTATAGTTCTTGAGCTAACCAATTAGTGGATGTGGTCTAAGGTCACTTAAAAATATGTCCTCAGGACATAGCTGTTAAATATTTATTTTGAAACTCAGATTCTGAAATTTCGGAAGTTAAGGAAGGCAATATTCTATCCATTTTGTCATTGATGTTACATTGGTTACAAAACTAAAGTGTGGAATGATGGGATGCTTAGAAGGTTTCTGGATGATTTGAACGGACGAAATCAAAAGATCCACTCCCTAATTAGTTGCTCATCTCCTGTAAGAGTAGGTGCTTAATAAATGTTTGTTAAAGGATCCTTTTTTAGAGACAAGAAAATAGAAGCTACTTCATATAGGTAAAAATGATTTTCCCAGGGTCACCTAGCTAGTTAATGTCAAAAATTAAGTGTGAGGTTAGATCCTTCTTGACCATTTCTAGCACTCTATTGATTCCACCATTTGACTCAATGTCAAGAGCAGGATGCCTTTGCAAGCAAACAAAGTGAGTAAGCCCAAAGTCTAGTTATTCTATTTATTTTCTGGATAATCTTGGGCAGGTTATTGGCTGTGGGTTGAAATGTGTGAAGCAACTCCGATAGGCCGAGAGAATATAATAAAGATGACAATACTCCCCAAACTAATCTATTTATTTAATGCTATACCAATCAGACTCCCAAGAAACTATTTTAATGACCTAGAAAAAATAACAACAAAATTCATAAGGAAGAATAAAAGGTTGAGAATTTCAAGGGAACTAATGAAAAAAGAAAGTCAGATGAAGGTGGTCTAGGTGTACCTGATCTAAAGCTATATTATATAGCAGCAGTCACCAAAACCATTTGGTATTGGCTAAGAAATACACCAGTTGATCAGTGGAACAGATTAGGTACAAAGGACAAAAAAGGGTACATCTATAGCAATCTAGTGTTTGACAAACCAAAAGATACCAACATTTGGGAAAAAAATTATTATTTGAAAAAAAAACTGTTGGGAAAACTGGAAATTAGTATGGCACAAATTAGATATGGATCCACACTTAACACCATATACCAAGATAAGATCAAAATGGGTCCATGATTTAGGCATAAAGAATGAGATCATAAATAGATTAGAGGAACAGAGAATAGTCTACCTCTCAGACCTGTGGAGGAGGAAGGAATTTATGACCAGAGGAGAACTAGAGATCATTATTGATCACAAAATAGAAGATTTTGATTACATCAAACTAAAAAGTTTCTGTACAAATAATACTAATGCAAACAAGATTAGAAGGGAAGTAACAAATTGGGAAAATATTTTTACAGTTAAAGGTTCTGATAAAGGTATTATTTCCAAAATATATACAGAATTGACCCTAATTTATAGGAAACCAAACCATTCTCCAATTGATAAATGGTCAAGGGATATGAACAGACAATTCTCAGATGATGAAATTGAAACTATATCCACTCATATGAAAGAGTGTTCCAAATCACTACTGATCAGAGAAATGCAAATTAAGACAACTCTGAGATACCACTACACACCTGTCAGATTGGCTAAGATGACAGGAACAAATAATGATGAATGTCGGAGGGGATGTGTGAAAACTGGGACACTAATACATTGTTGGTGGAGTTGTGAAAGAATCCAGCCATTCTGGAGAGTGATTTGGAACTATGCCCCAAAAGTTATCAAACTGTGCATACCCTTTGATCCAGCAGTGTTGCTATTGGGCTTATATCCCAAAGAAATACTGAGAGGCGGAAAGGGGCCTGTATGTGCCAAAATGCTTGTGGCAGCTCTTTTGTTGTAGCCAGAAACTGGAAGATGAATGGATGTCCATCAATTGGAGAATGGTTGGGTAAATTATGGTATATGAAGGTTATGGAATATTATTGCTCTGTAAGAAATGACCAGCAGGATGAATTCAGAAAGGTTTGGAAAGACTTACATGAACTGATGTTGAGTGAAATGAACAGAACCAGAAGATCGCTGTACACTTCAACAACAATGCTGTATGAAGATATATTCTGATGGAAGTGATTATCTTCAACATAAAGAAGATCCAACTCACTTCCAGTTGATCAATGATGGACAGAAACAACTACACCCAGAGAAGAAACACTGGGAAGTGAATATAAATTGTTAGCCCTACTGTCTTTCTACCCAGGTTACTTATACCTTTGGAATCTAATACTTAACGTGCAACAAGAAAATTAGATTTACACACATATATTATATCTAGGTTATAATGTAACACATGTAAAATGTATGAGATTGACTGTCATCTAGGGGAGGGAGGGAGGGGAAAATTTGGAAAAATGAATACAAGGGATAATGTCATAAAAATTACTCATGCATATATACTGTCAAAATATTTATAATTACAAAATTTAAAAAATAAATTAAAAGAAATATGTGAAGCGAGTAAATCCCAATCTTTAAGTCAAGAAGACCTAATTTCAAATACCACCTTCTAAATCTCACACACACACACACACACACACACACACACACACACACACACACAAACCCCCACACACATACATACATATGTGGTATGGACAAAATATTTAACTTCTCAGACTTTCTATTTCCAGTGAATCAATGTTTGTAAAGTGCTTTATAAATTTCAAAGTACTATATGTCTGTCAATTGCCATGATTTAACTTCTCTAGGATTTAACAGCTTTACTTGTAAAATGAAAGAATTTGACTAGATGTGCTTTAAGGTACTTGATAATTCTTATTGTAGTATCTTCTTTGTCCTCCCCAAATAGCATAATAAGGCCACATGACTCAATATGAATAAACATTTTAATATCACAGCTATAAAAACTAGAGAATTCATGGGATATCATTATGAGAAGCAGTTTCCTGGAGTAAGAAGTTGATAAACCCCCTTTCTTCTATCCTGCTTTTATCACATCTGTGATATTGTGTTCGGTTCTGACCATAAATATCTTGGGAGAAGACCCCCAAAGTAGAGAGACTATAACTGTATAGCTCAAAAGAGGGAGGATCAGATAAATCTAGCCTCTTCTCCTCTCATTATTCACTAAGGTAGAATTTCATTCCTGCCAGGAAAGGAAATAACTCATTGGGGCCAGAGACCACTCTACTCTCATCAGAGAGATGGGGTACCATATGAAAATTATAGCCATTTGCTCTTTTAAATACTATTAGTCTAGGGGACATGCCTAGAGTCAATCTAACTTTTGATTACTTCGTCATTCTTAGTGGGAGAATGGGAATCCCAAGTTTTATATAGAAAGCTGATCCTTTTCCCAACAAATACAAGTTTCATATTGAATAATCTAGTGAATAATCAATAAAGTAATTTATTCAAATCACAGCAATACAGAAATCAGAAAAGGAATACATAGGATGATGTATATCATACAATAAAAAAATTAAGCAGCAAGATAATATAATTCTGATCAACCATGAGAAATTTCTGAATGCATTTAAAGGGAAACTTCCCATGGTTTCTTGATTAGCAAGATGAAAATTAGAACATGACAGAGACTGCTGGCTCCTCTCATGTCTTGTAGTATCTTTTCCTTGAATAACCAAAAGCAGTTTAGCATTTTGCATCTCTTCTCTTGAAGCTGGAAACCAGAAATGCCCAAAGTAACATACAACTTGAAGATTCCTGAAGAAGAATTGAAGCTTGAAGAGCCTTTTTTTTGGGATTTTCCTTTTTTTTTAATGATAGCTTTTTATTTTCAAAATATATGCAGATTTTTCAATGTTCACCCTTGAAAAACTTGTGTTTCACATTTTTTATCCCTCCTTTCCCCCATCCCATCCTTTAGATAGCAAGTAATATGTTAAACATCTACAACTCTTCTATACACATTTTCACATTTATCATCTTGCATAAGAAAAATCAGATCAAAATGAAAAAAAAATGATAAAAACAAAAAAAGCAAGCAAACAACAATAAAAAGGTAAAATACTATATTTTGATCCATACTCAGTCCCCATAGTCCTCTCTCTGGATTCAGATCGGACTCCCCATTACAAATCTATTGGAATTGACCTGAATCACCTTATTGTTGAAAAGAGCCAAGTCCATCAGAATTGATCATCATATAATCTTCTTCTTGTATAAAATGTTCTCTTGGTTTTTTACTTTACTTAGCATTGGGTTCATATAAATCTCTTCAGGCCTTTGAAATCATCCTGCTGATCATTTCCTATAGAATAATAATATTTGATAACATCCACATACCATAACTTATTTAACCATTCCCCAATTGATGGACATCCACTAAGTTTCCAGTTCCCTGCCATTACAAAAATGGCTTCTACAAACATTTTTGCACATGTGGGTTCTTTCCCTTTTTAATGATCTCTTTGGGATACAGACCCAGTAGAAATATTGGTGGATCAAAGGGTATTCACTGTTTAAAAAGCTTGAAGATTCTTGAAGGGATTGGTCAAGACTAAAACTTTCTTGCTCTTATGAATTCCATGCTGTCCTTCAAACAGTTCAGGGTATTTATATCCATCCATCATAGAGTCATATACTAATGGACTTTGAGAAAGAGGTTACACATATTTTATAAATGGAATATATATGTTGGAGGGTGTTCATAAGAAGAAAATCATGATAATGAAGGGTCATGAGCTAATGCCATAAAAGTTTTGATTGAAGGATTTGGGGGAAATTTAGTCCAGACAAGTGAAAGCAAGGAACTTATGTGAGAGTTGGAAATTGAAGGACATGATAGGCATTTGTCTTGCAGTATGTGAATAATTGTCAATGAGAAGAGGCATTGAATTTATTCTAATCACTCCAAAAGATAAGATAAAGAACAATGGAAGCTGAAGGTGCAGTTTTGGGCTTTTATGTCTGAAAAAGCTTTTTAATAAGAGAACTATCCTAAAGTGGAATGGGTTAACTCAAAAAGCAGTGTTTTTGTTTTAATTCTGGAACTTATAGGAATTATAGAAGCTCTCTGGTGCAATGCCCTCATCTTTATACAAAGTGGGAACATGGAATCATAAGTTTGAAGTTAGAAGACCCCGTGGAGATCATACAATTAAAACTTCCCAGATCTAAGGATCATATTAGCACCATAGAATGTCAACTAGATGATGACTTATAGATTATCCAGTCCAACCCAATCTTTTTACATATGAGTAGAAAACCTGAGAGATGAAGTGAATTATCCAAAATTAACCAAATAGGAAGTGAATGGCTAGGATTCAAACTTAGGTCTTGTGACTCTTAAGAATAGCAGAAACATTGAACATTTTTTTTTTCATTTCAGTGTGCCATTTTCCCTCAAAAGGGGTCTTAAAATAAATATGATAAACATATTAGGTGGATATTATAGAGAGAATTATACTTTAGATGCAAATTGGAGTGTCTCTTCTCTGAGTTCTCATTCAGCTTTGAAATTCTGTGACTAATATAGCACAGCAATTAAAGCACATATCTCTAAAGAATATTGAGAATTCTGTTCAGAGTCATAGACAAAGGGAGAGACTATATTTATTGTTTCTTCATTCCTAGCTCTTGGGCTATGCTCTCCATCTTTTATTAAGGTTGACCCTGGGATTTCTAAGTTTGTAAAATTTGGTTTGATTCCTTAACTCAGTATTATACTCTTATATTTTGGATGTCTAATTCAAGTATAGTTTGCCAAATCCCTGGATAAAGGAGCATGACAATTTTTGCTTGAGGCAGGGAAAAATTTGAGGCATGGCAAAACCTGAATCTTCTTCAGAACTGGTATATCCTCAAAGCCAGAGTACAACAATCTCACAGAATCCATGAACACCATTATTTGTGAACAAGAAGGTGATCTTATTATCTGTTACAGGGTTACTGAGATAAGAAAATCTTCTAGTGTGTGTAATTGCTGGGTTTGGGGTCAGAAATATATGAGTACCTCAGGCACTTACAAGCTGTCTGAATCTGGGAAATCACTTCATACCTCAACTTTAGTTTCCTTAGTTTGAAATAGAGATTATACTACATTTTATACAAAAAATTTTTCTTGCAATACAATTGAGATAAAATATATAAACTATATTGCAAATATTACCGTGAATTTCATGTATTTAAAATTTCAATTCTATAATATATTCATGAAGAATTAGTTGTTAAATGTTTATGAAAACCAAGTAGTTAAATATTTTATCAGTATACTCCTGGATTTACCTGAAACAATTCTTGGACTCAAGGAGCTTACATGTTTCTGTTGTAGGGCAAGTTTCATGAAAGGGAAATATCATTTATGCTAAAGAGTAAATACATATATATATATATATATACACACACACACACACATATATATATATATATATATATATATATATATATATATATATATATATATATAATATATATACACATTAAACAGATGCATACATATCCAAATACAAAAAAAACACATATATACATATATCTCAAAATATAAACATAAAGAAACAAGTTTTGAAGGGGTGGATAGCAACTGAAAAAGAATCAAGAAATGAAACTTGAAGTCCAGAGAGGACCTTTGGATTCTAACAGGATGAGGAAACTTACTTTAAAATTACTTTAGGCAAGTATCTATCACAGAAAAAAAAAAAGACAAAATGCTATGTATAAAAAATTAGTTAAATTTTCAGTTGAAGAATTTTTTCTTACTATTACACAACACAATACTGGATTAGAAAGACATTATCTGGTGCCTATATGCAGTGCTTTTCAACAAGATACATCATTCATATAATATCCATATTTTTTAAAAAATTGATTTCTCATTTACAGCAAATTGAAGACTCCCTATGAAGAATATGTTGATCAAAATACCACCCATCCCAGTTCCATGACTGCATCTTAAAGTATGGATTCAACAGTGGGTTCTTAACTTGGGCTCTGCTGTCTGCCAGCTAACACTTGTTTTAGTCACTTAGTGCAATGATATGCTTAATCTAGCATGGTGTTTTCCAACATGCTTGTCTTCTTCCCTAACATTCTGAGTGATCATTTGTTTTGCTTTCTCGAAACCCAGCAGGAAATTCCGCCCCAGATGTTCACTGCATACTTACAAGATATTTCCCCCCTTCCCAACTGTGATTGAAACAGAAATAATTCACTCTGAATTTGAGATACACATATAATATCATTAGTAGTTTTCCTCTTGCCTGTAGGGGAGATTAAAAAAAAAGAGAGAGAGACAAGACTAATGACTGCTCATTTCTATTACCTGTTTTATACCTGCAAAAACTGGGCTGTTGAAAATGAGGAAATTCAAAGTGCTTTAATGGACATTGCAGAGACAGATTAAAAAAAAAAAAAGATTCTCAACCTTTTGCTCAGCAATGAAGTGGCTCTGCATTCTATTTGTCATTAAGCGTATATTACCTATATCAGAATATTAATTAAGCTTTAAGAATTTATTAAGGAAGGACCAAACATGTCCAAGTGATAAGCTAAGTGATAGGAAAAAACAAACAAACAAACAAACAAACAAATGGAATAGTCCTTACCTTTAAGGAACTTATACTCTATCTGGAAAAATAAAATGTGCAGTTTTATATTCATACAAAATTGATTCAAAAGAAATACAATGCAATTTTGTGAAAGTGTATTACTAGCAATTGAGAGAAGGGAGAAGGCTTCACAGTAAGAGGAATTGTGAGAATTGAACTTTGAAGAGAACCTCATTCCCTTGTGGAATTTTTGACTTCTGCAGAAAACTATTACAACCAAAAGTGTAAATCCCATGTCACTGGTCATCTATATAGGTTCTTTACAACACTAGAGGGCCTGTGATTACAAGTGCTGATCAAACCATAATAATCTGCTTATTGTACTATGTTAGGAAAATGCTTGTTTTACTCCATAAATTAAAAATAAAAAAGTAATGGGAAAAATTTAAACAAAATAAATAAAAACAGAATAGAATATACTATCAATATGTATTTTTCCAAGTTAATATGTGGCTCAATGTGAGATGTGTATGGTTTAGTAGTCCCCATTTTTATAGGGATTTGATACCATTGCTTTACATACTGGAATAACATCCTAAATTTTGGACAAGTTTTTACAACCCCTGTTAATTTTAGTGCCTATGTTAATTATTTCCTATTTATTCCATATACAACTTATTTTCTATACATTTCTTTGTATTGTTCCTCTCATTAGATTGGAAGCTGCCTGTTGTGATATGGGAGCCACCTGCCAGTGGCTGCTGAAGATCTAATTCAAATTCAAATGCAAAAGGAGATAAAAAGCTAACTGAAAAAACTAATTCAGTAAAAATTAAATTGAATAAATGGAAGAAAATGACCCAATAAAACATTGAAACGCAATCAAGAAGGTAAAACAGCCATTGAAAGAATCCACCAATTACCTGCTGAAAGAGGCTCCAAAATAAAAATTCCAAGGAATATTGTAGCTAAATTCCATAATTATGAGATCAAGGAGAAAATACTGCAAATATCCTGAAAGAAACAATTCCTTTATCAAGGAGTCACAATCAGGATTACTGAAGACCTAGCAAGTTCCACTTTAAAGGATGAAAGGGCCTGGAATCTGATATTCCAAAAGGCAAAGGAATTTGGACTGAAGCCAAGAATCAACTATCCAGCAAAATTAAGCATCATCTTTCAGAGGAGAAGATGGACATTCAATAAAATAGGCAATTTTCATTTATTTTTAATAAAAAAATAGAACTGAACAGAAAAATTGATCTTTGAATACAGAACTCAAGAGAAGCATAAAAAAATAAAAAAGAAAGGAAAAATAAAAAACCCTGTAGTTCTAAAGGTTAAAATGTTTAAATACTTCTAGGGGAAGATGGCATGTTTAACTCTTAAGAATTATATATTTGTAAGAGAAATGCTTAGAGAATATAGATACAATTTCCTAAAAGAATCCAAGTTCTTAAAGGAGAACCTAAGAGAATTGCAAAAAGAATCGGACAGCAAAACTATATTACTAGGGGACTTGCTCTATCAGAAGTAGATACATCAAACCACAAAGTAAATAAGAAAGAATTTAAGGAGGTAAATAGAATTTTAGAAAAGTTAAATATGATGAACCTTTAAAGAAAACTGAATGGAGACAGAAAGGAATATATTTTTTTCTCAGTGGGACATGGAACAAAAAACTGACCATATTTTAGGATATAAAAACCTCAAAATCAAATGCATAAAGAAATAGTAAATGAATACTTTTTAGATCATGATTCAACAAAAAATACCTGCTATAAAGGGCCAGGGAAAATAAACCAATTATTAATTGGAAACTAAATAATCAAATCCAAAAGAATGAGTGGATGAAACAACAAATCATAGAATCATAGACACAATTGATAATTTCATCCAAGAGAATTACAACAATGAGACAACATACCAAAATTTATGGGTTCCAGCCTAAGTATTTCTTAGGGGGAGTTTTATATCACTTGATGCTTACTTGAATTAAATAGAGAAGGAGAAGATCAATGAATTGAGCATGCAACTAAAAAAGCTATTAAAAGGACAAATTAACCCCCCCAACTAAATACCAAATTTGAAATTCTGAAAATAAAAAAGATTAACAAAATTGAAAGAAAACTATTGAACTGACAAACAAAACTAAAAGCTGGTTTTATGAAAAATCCAATAAACTAGATAAACCTTTAGTTAATTTATTAGAAAAAAGGAAAGAGGAAAATCAAATTATGTATCAAAAATAAGAAAAGTGAGCTTTCTATCAATGAAGAGGGTATTAGAGCAATAATTAGCAACTATTTTGCCCAACTGTGTGTCAATGAATCTGATAATCTAAGTGAAATGAATGAATCCTTACAAAAATATATATTGCACAGAATAATAGATGAGGAAATAAATTGCTTAGTCTCACTTTAGAAAAATACATTGAACAAGATATTAATCAACTATCTAAGAAAAAAATATCCAGGGCCAGATGTATTTCCCAAACATTTAAAGAACAGTTAATTCCAATGGTATGCAAACTATTTGGAAAAATAGGAAAAGGAGTCCCATTAAATTTCTTTTATGACACAGATATGGTGCTGATACCCAAACCACGTAGAATCAAAAACATAGAAATTTATAGACCAATTTCCTTAATGAATTTTGATGCAAAAATCTTAAATGAAATATTAGTAAAGAGATTAAAGCAAGTTATCTTCAGTATAATATGCCACGACCAGAATTATATCAAGAAAGCAGAGATGGCTTAATATTAGGAAAATTATTAACATAATTCACTATGTAAATAACCAAATTAACAGAAATCATATGATTTTCTCAAAAAATACAGAAAAAGCATTTGACAAAATCCAATACCCATTCATATTAAAAACATTAGAGCATATAGGAATAAATGCAGTTTTCCTTAAAATGATCAGTACAATCTATTTAAAACCATCAGCAAGCATCATATGTTATGGGGATAAACTAGAATCATTCTCAATAAGATCAGGGGTGAAACAAGGTTGTATACTATCACCAATATTATTCAATATTGTACTAGAAATATTAGTTTTGAAAATGACAGAAGAAGAAATTAAATTAGCATAAGTAATGAGGAAAACAAATCATCATTCTTTGCAGATGATATGGTGGTATAAGAGAATTCTAGAGAATCAACTGAAAAATCTCAAGAAACAATTCACAACTTTAGCAAAGTTACAGGATGCACAATAAATCCACATAAATAATGACCATTTTTTATATGTTACCAACAAAATCAAGCAGCAAGAGATAAAATATTATCCTCGGCATTTTTATATATCACTAACAAAATGCAACAGCAAGAGATACAAAGAGAAATTCTGTAGCGTGCTGTTGTCTCCAGAAGCTGCCGGATCGCTCTCTGGGAAGAGATCTGCTGTGTCTATTCAAATCTTTCAGACAGATTCTTCTTCCTGTAGTGAACCGTTGTCTCCAGGCAGTTGCTGTTAACTCTTGTCCTTAGAAGTGACTTCCCTTCCTGCAGAGAGCCCCGTCAAGCCTGATGCAATGCAGAGTCTTTCTCTTGAATCCTGGCTCTGAATCTCCTCCAGCTCTTATCCTTCTCCAGGCCGATCTGCTCTCCAGGCCCAATATTGTGTCTTTTATCCTCCCAGAGAATGGGCGTGGGATAATGCAAGGGCTTCTGGGAAGAACCACCTCAGCCAATGAGCCTGCTCCTTCCATCAAGTCAACCTGAGTTCTCACCTTGTAATTGTCCAACCTGAATTCTCACCTTGTCACTATCCAGACAACCCGAGTTCTCACTTAGTAATCCTAACAAAATTCCATTCCAAACAAGTGTTGAGAGTATAAAATATTTGGGAATCCATCTACCAAAGAAAAGTCAGGAATTATATGAGAAAAATTACAAAACACTTGCCACAAAAATAAAATCAGATTTAAATAATTGGAAAAACATTCAGTGCTCTTGGATAGGCCGAGCGAATATAATAAAGATGACAATACTCCCCAAACTAATCTATTTATTTAGTGCTATACCAATCAGACTCCCAAGAAACTATTTCAATGACCTAGAAAAAATAACAACAAAATTCATATGGAAGAATAAAAGGTCGAGAATTGCAAGGGAACTAATGAAAAAAAAACTCAGAGGAAGGTGGTCTAAGTGTACCTGATCTAAAGCTATATTATATAGCAGCAGTCACCAAAACCATTTGGTATTGGCTAAGAAATAGACCGGTAGATCAGTGGAACAGATTAGATACAAAGGACAAAAAAGGGTACATATATAGCAACCTAATCTTTGACAAACCCAAAGATTCCAACATTAGGGATAAAAATTCATTATTCGGAAAAAACTGTTGGGAAAACTGGAAATTAGTATGGCAGAAATTAGATATGGATCCACACTTAACACCATATACCAAGATAAGATCAAAATGGATCCATGATTTAGGCATAAAGAGGGAGATAATAAATAGAGGAACAGAGGATAATCTACCTCTCAGACTTGTGGAGGAATAAGGAATTTATGACCAGAGGAGAACTAGAGATCATTATTGATCACAAAATAGAAGATTTTGATTACATCAAACTAAAAAGTTTCTGTACAAACAATACTAATGCAAACAAGATTAGAAGGGAAGTAACAAATTGGGAAAATATTTTTAAAAACAAAGGTTCTGACAAAGGTCTCATTTCCAAAATATATAGAGAACTGACCCTAATTTATAAGAAACCGAACCATTCTCCAATTGATAAATGGTCAAAGGATATGAACAGACAATTCTCAGAGGAAGAAATTGAAACTATATCCACTCACATGAAACAGTGTTCCAAATCACTACTGATCAGAGAAATGCAAATTAAGACCACTCTGAGATACCACTACACACCTGTCAGATTGGCTAAGATGACAGGAACAAATAATGATAAATGTTGGAGGGGATGTGGGGAAATTGGGACACTAATACATTGCTGGTGGAGTTGCGAAAGAATCCAGCCATTCTGGAGAGCAATCTGGAATTATGCCCAAAAAGTTATCAAACTGTGCATACCCTTTGACCCAGCAGCACTACTACTGGGATTATATCCCAAAGAAATACTAAAGAGCGGCAAGAGTCATATATGTGCCAAAATGTTTGTGGCAGCTCTTTTTGTTGTAGCTAGAAACTGGAAGATGAATGGATGTCCATCAGTTGGAGAATGGTTGGGTAAATTGTGGTATATGAAGGTTATGGAATATTATTGCTCTGTAAGAAATGACCAGCAGGAGGAATACAGAGAGGCCTGGAGGGACTTACATCAACTGATGCTGAGTGAAATGAGCAGAACCAGAAGATCACTGTACAATTCAACAACAATACTGTATGAGGATGTATTCTGATGGAAGTGGAGATCTTCAACATAAAGAAGATCCAACTCACTTCCAGTTGATCAATGATGGACAGAGGTAGCTACACCCAGAGAAGGAACACTGGGAAGTGAATGTAAATTGTTAGCACTAATATCTGTCTGCCCAGGTTGCATGTACCTTCGGAATCTAATGTTTATTGTGCAACAAGAAAGTGATATTCACACACATGTATTGTACCTAGACTATATTGTAACACATGTAAAATGTATGGGATTGCCTGTCATTGGGGGGAGGGAATAGAGGGAGGGGGGGTAATTTGGAAAAATGAATACAAGGGATAATATTATAAATATATATATATATATAATAAAAAAGAGATAAGATATTTGGGTTCATATTCAGCTTTAGACACTACCTCTGGTATCTAAGTAAAACATTTAACCACTATCTGCCTCAGTTTCTTTAATTCTAAAATTAGAATCATAATAATGAATTACAGCTTTGTTTTAAGGTTAAAATGGCATACGAAATTACTAAACTGCACCTAACACCCTTTACCAAGATAAAGTTGAAATAAGTTCATGATTTAGACATAGAGTGATACTATAAGCAAATTAGAAGAAGAAAGGACAATCTACTTCATAGGAGAAGGAAGTAATGTGTGGTCAAAGAATAACTAGAATCCATTATAGAATGCAAAATGGATACTTTTGATTATATTAATTTTAAAAAGGTTTTGTACAAACAAAACCATTGCAAACAAGATTAGAAGAGAAGCAGCAAGTGGGAAAAATTCTTTACAATGTATACCCTTTGATCCAGCAGTGTCTCTAATGAGTCATAAAAAGGGAAAAGGAACCACATATGCAAAAATGTTTGTAGCAACCCTTTATATAGTGGCAAGGAATTGGAAACTGGGTTGCTTCCCATCAGTTGGAGAGTGGCTGAATAAGTTATGGTATATGCATGTTATGGCATATTATTTTTCTATAAGAAAATGTCAGCAGTATGATTTCAGAGAGGCCTGGAGAGACTTATGTGAACTGATGTTGAATGAAGTGAGTTTCATTGCATGTACATTGCATACAATAATAGCAAGATTATATGATAACTAATTCTGATGGACATGACTCTCTTCAACAAAGAAATGATTCAGACAAATTAGATTATATTAGATTACTTGCTATCCATAGGAAGGGGTGCGAAGGAAGGGAGGGAGGAAAAATTAGAAAACAAGGTTTTGAAAAGATGAATGTTGAAAATTATCTAAGCAAATGTTTGGAAAATAAAGAGCTTTCATTTATAAAAAAAAAAAAAAAGTTGATTGAAGTTCCCCAGTGAAGAAAATCCTACTAGGCTTCCCATTCTGTTTTAGATAAATTTCATTATCAGGCAGTTATTGTTTACATTAAGCTGAAATGTGATCCTTTGTAATCTGAGCCAGTTTTTCCTAGTTCTTCTTTTCCATACAACAGCTCTTCAAGCATTGGGGAAAAGGTAATAATCTTCATTTCCAATTCAATCATAAATTCTCTTATTGAAACATCCCTAATTTTTTCAACTAATCATTATGCAGAATGACATTTCTCGTATCCTACCCCAAATGTGTCTAGGTATTTCTCTATGAGTAAGTATAAAATAAGATAGCTTGAAGTTTTTGGAAGAGTTTTAGGTGCTTTATCTATTTTTGTCTTCAAAATAAGCCTGGGCAAATAATTTTGCTTCCCCATTTTATAGGTCAAGAAAATGAATCTAAGAGAGATCAAATAGTTTTCTCATGGCTTCATAGCTAGCAAGTTTCAGAGTCATTATGTGAACCTGTTTTCCATATTGTAGTTTTTCTATCTCACACTGACTCTGAATTCTGTTTGGGGACCTTCTACATAGTTGTTTCATTTATCTAAATCATGTTTATTTAGTATTTGGTTGTAAGAGCTATATTAAATGTTTTTTTCTCTTTTATGTTTTCATCAAGGTAGCAAGGATAGCTGTGGGAGACAATCAATACATATTTGAATTGAACATAGTATTGAGAGAACTTACTACAGAAATTGTTTTTTAATTAATTTTTTCAGAAAATCCTAGAATCTTCCTCTCAACACTGATACAGCGTAAAGGGACCTGGGTTTTTTTTTTTTTTTTTATTGGAAGATTATGAATCCTGTTAAAACCATAAACCTGTGAAACTTTGGGCAAGGTACTTAGCTCTTGGGCTCTCAGTTTCCCCATTTGTATAATAAAATAATTTGTTAAAATGGCTTTGGAAGTCCTTTCTGGCTATTCATAAATGATTTTATGAAAGTTAGTTTTTTAATTAAAGAAAATTATTGTCTTTGCAGCTGAATATTGACATTTGACTGAAAATTCATGCTCAAAGAGTTTAAATGGAATTTCCAAAGTCACAAAAGTAGTTAGCCATAAAACTAGGATTAGAACCTTTGTTTTTTTCCTTATTGATAAATAAAACAATTTTCAGACCAAGAGATTAAAGCCTTATATAGTGATATGAAAAATGCTCTGAATCACTATTGAATAGTGAAATGCAAATTAAGACAATTCTGAAATACCACCTCATAGCTTTCAGATTGACTAATATGACAGGAAAGGAAAATGACAAATGTTGGAGGACATGTGGGAAAATTGGGACACCAATGCATTATTAGTGGAGTTGTGAAATAATCCAATCATTCTGAAAAGCAATCTGGAACTATGCTCAAAGGCATATAAAACTGTGCATACCCAGTTCCACTACTAGGTCTGTATCTCAAGGAAATCAAGAAATAGGACACACCTGTACAAAAAATGTTTGTAGCAGCTTTTTTGGTTCTAGCAAAAAATGGAAATTTAATAAATGCCCATCAATTGGGGAATGGATGAATAAATTGTGATATATCAAGGTAATGGAATATTATTGTTCTATAAAATGATGAACAAGCTGATTTTAGAAAGGTCTGGAAAGATTTACACAAATTGATGTTGAACAAAACAAGCAGAACCAGGAATACGTTATACACAATAACAGCAAGAATATGCAATGATCAACTATGAAAGATTTGATTCTTCTCAGTGGTTCAGTGATCTAAGAGGATCCCAATAGACTTTGGACAGCAAATGCCACTTGGATCCAGAAAAAGAACTATAGAGATTGAATGTAAATAAATACATGCTAAGTTTACTTCTTCTTTTTCTGTTTTTTATCTCTCATGGATTTTCCCTTTTCTTCTGATTTTTCTCTCCCAACATGATTTACAAAGCAATGCATGTTAAAAATAAATAAAAAGGGGAATCCTCTATAATGTGAAAAGATTGAAAATCTATTTTGAATTTTTGTTCTCTTCCCCATTTTATCTGTGGCAAGTGACATATTGAAGTTTAATGATGTTAAGAATGTTCAAGTTTCAAAAACAGTCACATTCTTCTTTTTCTTGTGCATATCAGATGTGAAGATAAGAAAATGCTGCATAAAAAATACAAACTTTTAGTTTTGCCTATTGCTGAACAACAACAAAAAAGACCATTTGTTTTAATTCTGACTCCTTACCCAGAGTTCTTGTCATGGCACTATATTAATTTCAGACAAAATTTAATAGTGTGGGAAGAGGAATGATGTAAACTAATAACTATAATTTCCATTTCCAAAGCATTTTACATTTTCCCTATAGCTTTCTTCACAGAGAAGCAAAGCAGGTGATGGAAAAGAAAAAGGAAGAAAGAAAAAAAAAAGAAAAAGAATAGGACAAAAGACAGAAGGTGGGAAGGACAAAAGAAAAGGAAGGAGAGGTGAGAGGAAATATAAAGAAAGAAAAAAAAAATATATATAAAGAAAGAAATTAAGAATGACCACGTTTGCTCTCTTTCAATATGTGCCTTTCTGTTCTTAGCTATTCATTCCATTATGTTTTTTTTTTGTTCAGATGACATACTTTATTTTGATTATGAACCTTTTCCTGCTGAGCTCTGCTCAAAGGCACTAAGTGGAAATTTGCCCTTGTGCTGTTCTCTATCTTTCACACTTACTTTTAATTTCTTCCTCTGAACTACATACAATTTAAATGAAATGATATATTTAAAATATTTTATAATTGTTTAAGATGATGATGAAAACTGTTATTTCAATATCACCATTATCCTCATCATCATTATCATCATTCACCCCCCCATTAGAATGCAAACTCCATAGAAAAATTTTTTTCTTTAGTCTTCATATGCCTAGTTCTTAACACAATACTAGGCACTTAGTAAACAATAAATGTTTGCAGTTTGATTCATTCATTTTGTCATTTTTAATGGGATTCAGGTAGAAATAATCCTGGGAAAACTTCAGCTATTATTTTTAATTTATTGCACTTTGTACTGTTGTAAGATTAGATAAAATACTACTACTTTTGCTGTTGAATGTGTATGCATGAAATTTAATCTTTTCTCCTAGAAGGGAAAGTATCTTTATGATAATTACAGCAGCAGTTAGTATAATGGAAATAACATAATCTTTTCTTGTTTTCATTTTTTTCCCAGAAACCTGCATATTAAAACCAAAACAAAATAACTTTTCATTCCTAGAATTCTAGGGATCATGAGAAATTCAGTAAGGTGACATCTATTAAAAGTACTTGTTTTAATTGCTTATTGACCAATTTTGTTTCCAGACACAAAAAGATATGTATGTAATAATATTTAAATGGCACAAATTAGAGGATGAAAGAGATTGCTAGAGTTGGTTGAACAGGGGGGCATATTGGTGAAGGAGGTTGGTACAAGAAGATAAAGGGAGACAAGCTTTGCCTGCAGATATAGTAAGGCTAAGGAAAATAAGTAGGTCAACAGTTTTGCTTGTGAAAATGAAAATGTGACCTTCCCATCTCACATAGTTTATCCGTTCTAGCACAGTTTATTGGTTTAATTATCAAGGGCGTTTTGAAGTATATAATTGTAACTTGAGATTTGTCATCTGTTAGTTTATAAAAAAAAACCAGAAAGTTTCTGGTATATAAGTTCACCATTAGATATATTGCTATGCATTTGGTGATGCTAAATTTTTGCAGCTTGCAATTATATGTTACATTCTTTTTACCACTTCCATGAATGTTCTCCATTTATCATTAAGTCCAGCCTTCTTATGCACAATCCTTCTAAGATTTCTGGAAGCAATAATGTCCTCATGATTTACCATCAAAATTGTCACCATTTTCATGGTTCAGCCATTTGTTTCCTACTCCTTCATCACTATAATTCTGTGGATATTTAATGGGAATGTTGCCAAAAGAGGACCTTGTGATTCCACTTTTTATATTGTCTATATTCATAGACAACATTCAGAAATAAAATATTTTTGTGATATTTGACACAGTGATGTATGTCTATTTATATTTGTTATTTTTCAATGAAGCAATGTCAGACCATTTAAAAATGATTCTCTAAGCTTCTAAATTGTTTGTCATATACCCCAAGAACACTTATCAATCTTCTTGATCATTTTGAAAGGAAAATAATAATCTTTTTATTGTTTAGTGATGATGGCTTTTGTGTTTTATTAATATTGCATGAGGCTTCATTAGGATACTTTGAAAATTATTCATTTTTATTTCTAAAAGTATTGCAGTTTTGTTATAAAAATAATAAAAGTTGTTGCATGTATTTTTCTTATAGTGTCCCATTTCAGTTATCCCACCCCACTCATACTCATAACCTGAGAACTCCTTGGGTAAGTATAATGCAGAGTTCAAAGCAATTTGTGTTTCCATACTATTCCTTATAAGCCCCCATCCTATAATCATTTCCTATAATCATTGGGTATTTGACACACAATTAGCTCAAAGCAGAAATTTTTAAAGTATGACATATATAGTAGCAACAACTGACCTCTTCCATAAATTTGACCTTTTCTTTTTCACAAATACACAATATATCAGTAGAAAGAAGTGGCATACATAGAATTCTCAAGAGGAGAAGTATATCCACAGGGAAGACATGTAACTAAAGTCCATATGAAGAGGTACAACATAAAGCAGTTATGTTGTTTTCAGTCCTGAAGTCTCTTGACTTCATGATTTAGCTGTAGTCCTCCAGCTCTTGGTTCTTCTAAATTCTTCTAAATATTTGACCTATGTCTATGCTTTGTTCATATTGTCTCAGAGAACTAATTGTGCTTCTGGACTGCCTAAAGTACCTGTCTCCTTTTCTTTTAAATCATCAGTCTCTACTGACAACACATGTCAGAGCAGGTAAGGAAAAGACCTGGGGACAATTTCATGCTGTTTTGCTGTAAAACATCATTTTACATGCAAAATGAGAGCAGATAAGAAAAAAAATCCTGTCTTGCTGCTAAATTTTTATAAGTAAGAGGAAAAAATAAAAAAAAAAGGAGGGAAAGGGTTAATTCGTGAGTTGAGCTCCTTCTCCATAGTTGGCCAGAACTTATTTATTTCAAAAAGGGATGGCTCAATTTTTTATACAGACTCAAGGGTCAAGGCTGATGTTCTCAGTTATGAGACTTTTCCTTTGTGGTACCAATCACCTTGATCTAATGTGGAAAGCTCTGTAGTTCTCTGTAGCTGATTAAGGATCTCTTTCACCATTCTTTAGTAGTGATGAAGAGGAAAGACTTGCTTTACATTTTCTAAGATTCTATATTAATCACATATTGGTTATCAGACTTCTTCAAATCTTGTTGGATTGAAGGAAATGCTTTATAGCATTTTCTTACATTATTATTAATATGGTTGTTATCATTATTACAACCATCACCACCATCATTATCATTATTTTATCATCATTAAACATTTATTCAATCCCTCCTCCATGCTAGTGACTGTCTTGGGTGGTGAGGATAATAGTTTTTGCCCTCAAAGAGCATATATTCAAATGTAGGTAAACAAGCATTAATATGGTCATATACACACATACATGCACATACATAGTTGTATATGTGTGTGTGTGTTTGTATGTATTCACTAGAAATCTAGGGAATCTCAGAATTAAGCACAAATTCATGTAAAGATAGTAACTGAATCAGTCAGGAAAGATATTTGTCAGGAAAGGTATTAGGCTAATATAAGATGTCATTCCAGGCATAAGAAACAACCAAAACAAACGTAAAGAGATTAAAATGACAAATGGTAGGGAGGTCAGTATAACAAGACTGGAAAGTAGAAGGAGGGACATGATGCATCATAAGGCTTGAAAGAGGATGGTATCAAGGTGTGAAGAGCTTTAAATGATAAATAGAGGAGTTTATATTTGATCCTCTAGGTAAAAAGGAGATAATTATTGTTGCTGTTGTTCTACTTTAAGCTGTAACTTTCTTGAGAACAAAAGTTGTTTTTCTTTGGCTTTTATCTTTCTAATATTTAACACATAGTAATAATTACTCATTGGTAGTTTTATCATTAAATGTTTGTTGAGATACATTTATGTATTTAATAATTTACTTCTAATGATAATAATAATTATAATAAGCTAGTAGTAAAAGTATTAGTAGTACTACTAGTAGTTTTAGGAAGATAATTATGCTTCTCCCCCCCATAAAGCAGAAATGATTAGAACAAGGTGTCTGAGTTTTGTTCAGTTAAATATTGGGGCTTCAGACCTCAATTAAAGAAGAAATGGGAAAAAATCAACTTTTTAGGAGCAAAGAAATATTACATGAAACTAGAAACATCTCTCTCCTGAATAGCTATGAGTATGATCAAGGAATAGGTCATTCTCTCCTAGAACATTCCTTCTCCTGACCACCACTTCACAGAAACCTTTATTTTCTTCAGGACAACCATAATAGAAAACTTAATTAAATCTTTTCATCTCATAAACAAAGATTTTATATCTAATCTCTAAATAATCACATATATATTTATATACATATACATATTATTATATTATGAATTTATATGTATATGTGATTATGCATATATAATGCACTTTTATATATGTAAACATGTGTGTATACACACATGTACCTATATTACATGATTTTTTTTACCATTATCTCTTTGAAGAGAGATCCTATTTTATTTTTTACTAGTATCCTCAATGCCAAGTAGAGTGTGTTATGTAGCAAGCACTCAATAAAATCTAGCTGAATTATTTATTTATTTTTTTAAAGATAACTCTCAAGATGAAGTTAGCTAGCTGGTGCAGTAGATACAGCTTGGAGTCAGGAAGCCCTGAGTTCAAATTTGACCTCAGACACTTAATCCTGGGCAAGTCACTTAACCCTATTACCTTCAATTTCATTATCTGTAAAATGAGCTGGAGAAGGAAATGCCAAACATTCCAGTATCTTTGCAAAGAAAACTCCAAATGGAGGCACAAAGAGTCAGATATGACTGAAACAATTGAACAACTCAAGATTAACTATGGGGTTTGTACACCAGTTTAAATTTGTTTTCTTTCTGTCTAGTGAGATTGGTTCCAATATGGTTGAAAGAGCACTGCAGTTAGAATCAGGAAACCTAGACAGAGAGCCTCATCTGAGTATCAATTTTGTTATCTATAAAATGGGGATGGCAAAATCTGATCCTATTAGCATATTATCAACTTTAATGGACTGATTTTTTTTTTTTTTTTTTTTTTTTTTTGGCTAGGCAACTGGGGTTAAGTAACTTGCTCAGGTAGTAAGTCTTAAGTATTAAGTAACTTGCTCAGGTAGTAAGTCTTAAGTATCTGAGTTCAGATTTGAATTCAGGTCCTCTGGACTTCAGAGCCAGTGCTGTAGCCACTGTGCCATCCACTTGTTCTTAGGGGGCTGATTTAATGAAAGGGAATGGTACATTTTACAAAACTAAAGAATGCATTAAAAAAAATAGAAGCTGTGATTAGATTAGTGCAAGGAGCTCTTAATGAGAAACTTCTATAAGTATAGAGGACACTTCTGCAACTTATAATTTTGATCAGTTGCCTAAGATATTAAAAGATATTTTGCCAAGGTCACAGATGGCATGTTTTAAAAGTCAAGGATGAACCCAAATCTCTCTTACTATGAGACCCACTTTTGATCCATTATCCCTTGCAGTTCCTCATTATGGAACTATTTATTTTTTTATATTTATGATAAAATACTGCACACTGAATATTCTATACTATATTTTGACTTCCCCAAAGCTTCATTTTAATCCCTCATCACAGAAAGAATAAAACACCTAATTACATCAATATATGCAGAAAGAGTTTGACAAAATACAATTAAACATATAATCAACAAACATTCATTAAGTAATGATTATGTGTTAGAAGTGGAGCTAGCCATAAAAGCTGTTTTTTGATATATAAAGGAAAAAGTGAAAAGAAATCCCCGCCCTCATAGTTTTTACATTGTAGGGAAGACAGGGCATTTATATCTCCTGGTAGATTAAGCAATTATATTTAGGAAATGCAGGGTAGATTTTTGTGGTCACTAACAGCTGGTAGAAATAAAGACTTCATGTATAAAGAGCTATGTTTGAAAAAAACCTTGAAGGAAAGTTGGGTAATACTTTGATGCAGAGAAGTGAGAGTGCATTCAAGGCAAAGGCATGAAAGATGTAAGGTCACATTTAAGGAACAACAATAAAGCTATTTGGTCAGAACTATGTGGCATGTGGAGGTGAGCCATGGGATAGGGCAAGGAGGTTGCAACTAGGCTGTGAAGAAATTATAATGCTCAATTTCTCTTTTTAGAGGAGTCCCCCACTTCTCAATTTTCACTCAGAGTTTGGATCACCTTAAAGGCGACTAGTGCATGTTCAATATACACTCTGAGTCCTTCCTCTTAAAATCATAACTTGGAATCTCAAATAATATATTCACCTTAATTCTAGCATGATAGAGTATTTAATTAGCTCAAAGAAAGGGCATTTGATGAAATCATGCACTAAGTTGCTACAAAACGTTTTCTACATAAGCATGCTGTCTCACAAATATAAGCAGGGTCAATTGAAAGATAGAGAATACAAATTAAGTATACATAGAGAGTTCTCATGTAGGGAATAAATATGATAAAGTTAAATGACCTTCTCCGGTGCCACTGGGGTCTAGATATTTTTTGTCTTGTGATGTCTCTGATCAATAGTGATTTAGAGCACTTTCTCATATGACTAGAAATGGTTTTACTTTCTTCATCTGAAAATAGTCTAAGAACTCAGGTTTTGAGAGATAGTCACTATTGAAGGAAAACAAACAAACAAACAAACAAACAAAATCTTCATTTTCCCACCAAGGGGAAAAATGGAAATTTCTCCTGAGTGTTTTGACCCATGGGCAATGCCATCCTATAGAAGCATATCTCTTCCAATAGGATATGCTACTCCCCAAGGAGTTTTTAGCTCAAAGAACACCCCTGAAAGTAGAAACTCGGCTCCAAGAGGGGAAACAACCCAGTAAGCATAGTAGCAAGACCATCACAAGAGATAACAAGAATGAAACAGCAAGATTATACAATGATCAATTCTGATGGATGTGACTCCAATAATGAGATGATTAAGGACACTTTCAATGACCTTGTGATGAAGAGAGCCATCTACACCCAGAGAGAAGACTATGGGAACTGAGTATGGACTGCAACACAGCATTCTCACTCTTTTAGTTCTTGTTCACTTGTATTTTGTTTTCTTACTTTCCTTTTTGATCTGATTTTTCTTATGCAGCAAAATGATTTCTAAATATGTTTACATATATTGGATTTAACATATATTTTAACATGCATTGGTTGCCATCTAGGGGAGGGGTGGGGGGAAGGAGGGGAAATTTTGGAACACATGGACATACAAGGGTCAATGTTGAAAAATTATCTGTCCATATATTTTGAAAATAAAAAGCTTTAATAAAAAAACAAACAAACAAACAAACAAACCTGAGTTCTTTTATTCTTTTCTAGTTTGTTGACTTCTTAACTGCCAGGAATGACCTTTATTTGATTGTATAGCTGGCTATTTCTTTCTCTGTGTGTCTATGTGTCACCTTTCCCTCCTTTCCTTTCCCTCCCTTCTTCTCTTTCCATTTCTCCTCTCGCTTTCCCTCTTTCTTTCCTTTTCCCTACCTTCCTTTTCTCCATCCTCCCTTCCTAACTCCCTCTCTCCCCTTTCTCTTTCCCCTTTCCCTCCTTTATTCCTTCTCTCTCTCCCTTCTCTCCTTTTTCCCCCTTCTTCCCTCCCTTCCTCCCTCTCTCTCTCTCTCTCTCCCTCTCTCTCTCTCTTTCTCTCTCTCTCTCTCTCTCTCTCTCTCTCTCTCTCTCTCTCTCTCTCTCTCTCTCTCTCTCTCTCTCCCATATACAGATATACAGATGTGCATATATACACATACATGTACATGAATACACACAAGTCACAATAAGTATACTATAAACCCATATATAGGTTCACATTTAAATACACAATACATATGCATACATATATGCATGTCTAAACACATCTATTCAAGTTTGCACATATTCATTTTAAGAGAACTGATAACTATCCCATTAAATGACTGAAGAATATAATCATACACCCTTAAAAATTTAATAAATCTCAATTATTTTTTTACATTCACTTTAATAAAATTTTAAACAAAATCAAAAAGGGATGAACATTTTATAAAGTGTTATTGGTCCATTCTACTTTTGAATCCTGTTAGCCGATTGCTCAGAGCATGAACCATTTAGGATTCAATGCTCTTTACATGTCATAGATACAATGACTCCAAGAAAATAAGGAGATAAAACCTGGCCTACCTTATTGCCTCTGTTAACTAGCCAATACATCGATAATTCTATCAAGGGACTTGTGAGAGGGTCGACAATTCATCAGAGGTCTACTGATTAAAATCCTGTTCTCTCACTAACATATTTCCTTAAAAAAAAGTTTATATTTGAAACTAGTGATAATCGAGAGCCCCTGGAGTTTGTTAGATAGGGAAGTGACATAGATAGATCTTTATTAATAAGGGCAATCACTCTTATAGCCATGTGGAGGATGTTTTGAAGTAGAGGGAAATAAGTCAAGTAGACCCATTATGTTGCTGTTATAACAGCATAATGAGAGGTGAAAGTCTCCTATGTTGTGACAAAATAAAATAGGTATTTAAGGACCCTTATTTTAATGTCAACAGAGTGTATTTCTAAAGCCAAGAGTCTCCAGTATTATCTCCTGTAGTAAAAAATGCAGAATATTTTCTTAGTAAATACAGTATAATGTAAGGAATTCCCCCTTCCAACCACTATTTGATGTAGTTCTAGGATTGTTAATGATAACAATAAAAAAAGAGATTTAAATTAAATGTGTAAACATTGGCAAAAGTAGGAATAAATTAGCCCCATTTGCAGATGTCATAGTGGGTTACTTGGGAAATACCAGTGAATTAGGGAAACAAATAAAAATAAAAATTTCAGCAAAGTAGGATTTAAAATAAATACACAGAAATACAAATACATAGCACTAGCAAATGAATATGATTAAAACAGAAAATCCCTTAATATTCATTTCAAAGGGAATATGTCTTGAACTAACATGGCAAGATCCAGTAGAAGGAGGAAAGAATGAAGGATATGACTCAGCAGTGCAATTACTGAGTCTGTCTTCCAAGAAAATCATAAAGGAGAAGAAAGGATCCATATGTGCAAAAATATTTCTAGAAGTTCTTTTTGTGATAACAAAGAATTGGAAACTGAGTAGATGCTCATCAATTACTGAATGGCTGAATAAATTATGGTATATGAAGGCAATGGAATATTGTTCTGTTAAAACAATGATGAACAAGCTGATTTTTAAAAGGCCTACAAAGATTTCCTCGAATTGATGCTGAGGGAAACAAGCAGGACAAGGAATACATTTTGCATGTTAACAGCAAGAAGGTGTGATGATCAACTGTGAAAGATTTCATTCTCAGTGATTCAATAAACCAAGGCAATGGATAGAAAACATAATCTGTATCCAGAAAAAAAAAAAAAAAGAAAACTATGGAGATTGAATGTAAAGCAACACATGCTGTGTTCACTTGTTTTTTTACTATTTTTTTCTTTTATGTTTTTCTCTTTTGTTCTGATTTTTCTCTCCCAACTTCTGCAATGTGTATTAAAACTTTAAATTAAATTTTAAAAGAATGAAGGAAAGAAGGAAGAGAAGAAAGAAGGAAAGGAGAAGAAGAAATTATCTTTTGAACACTTACTATGTTCCAAAAAGAGAGATAACAGCCAGCTAGCTAGAAAATGGATTGATAGATGAAGTCTTTATTCATCTTTTGCTTTAGATAAAGTACTGTGTTATGTACTAACCATACAAATGCAACAGGGAACACAATCCCTGACCTCAAAGGGAACAATTCTATCTAATGGTATTCATGAACTGGGACATGATGAGAAAATAACAATCAGTGGCAGATAGGCCTGTCTAGGCCATGGAAAGATGAAACAAAAGCTCAACTACCATAGCCAGAGGATCAAAGTTCATTGTCCAAGAGTTCACAGTTCCCTTGGGAATGGGATGATGGCTACAGAGCAGTTAGCATGGTGAGCAAAATGCCAGAAATACTCTTAACAGAAATAAAGTAAGACTTAAATAATGGGAGAAGATTAATTATGCACATTTAGCCTTCATAAATATAATCAAAATGATGATGCTACTTTAATTATGTAATTAGTTGCTATACCAATCAAACTGCCAATGAATTGTTTTGTAGAACTATACAAAATAATAAAATTCACTTGGAAGAACAAAAGGACTAGACTATCAAGGGTTTAATAAAACATAGAGATAATGAAGGAGAACATAATAATACCACCAAATTTCAAGCATTATTACACAGAAATAAAATAATCATCAAAACTAGAGGCTAAGATTTAAATTAATAAATAATAATTTTTCAAAGAAACTAAATAAACACACGAGAAGGAATGACTTAAAAAGGGGAAAAGTATGTTTATGACATTTAAAATAATGTTGGATATTTGTTATCATGAACAATTCACTGAATAGGGAAGGAAAGTAGGATATGTTTGGGAAGTAAGGTAATACAAAAGAGAAATATTTTTAAAACATTTCCACAAAATGTTACTTGTAATTGTCTCCCAATCATTTAAAACTTATTTTATATGTATTCTGAAATTATTACTCAGTCACCATATAGTATCCCTACTATAACCCTTCAATCACAAACTCTCTACCCCCAAATGCAATATTTTAGGGACAAGGAAAATGTTAATTTTACATTTTTTACATTTAATGTAAGTGGCATATGACACTTATTCAGTAAATACTTGTTGGTTGAGAAATTGAAGGGAAATGATCAAGTGAGGGGGGAATCTTTGCAAGACAAAGTCCCCCCTCCTCCCTGTGTGAAGAAATACCATAATATCTTTAGAGGAGAATACTGAGTTTTAAAAAGCCTCTCCTACCCTAGAGAGTTACATGAAATGGTCACTTGCCCTAAAATAATTCAGAGGAAAACTAAAAAATGACTTTAAAATTCAAAATAAAGAGTTTTAGGAAAAACTTTTAAAAAGAACAATCTAAAATAAAGAAGAAAATTATGAAAAGAAAATCAGCCAACTATAAAAAGAGATCCAGAAGCTCATGGGGAAAAAGTGACTCTTTGAAAACTAGAATGGAGCAAGGAGAAGCTAGCAATGTTATAAAAGACCAAAAAGAAAAAAAAAAGAAAAAGCAAAGTAAAAGAAAGTGTGAGACATATTAAAAAAAAAAAAAAAAAGATCTAGAAAACAGAACAAGGGGATGCATAAAAATAATTGGATTATCTGAATGCTATGATGTCAAAAAATCTTGATGCAACAATAAAAGAAAGACATACAGAAAAATGTCCTAAAGTGGTAGAAGAAGAGGGAAAGTAGAAATGGAAAAAATACCAATCACAACCTGAAATAGATATCATAAAAATCTATTGGAACTTCACACATAAATTCTGAAATCCCCAAATCATGTTAAAAACATTATGAGCAATGATAAAGACAAAACCAAACAAAAACTCCAACAACAACTACCAAAGATCAAATATGATGGAACCACCATAAGAATCACACAAGATTTAGCACTGGCTACATTAAAAGGCTGCAGATCTTTGAAAACCATATATCAAAAAAAGCAAAAGAACTGGTGTGAAGATTGAAAATATCACATCCAGAAAAAGTTAAATATAATCCTGATTGGAAAAAAAAGGTATTCAATGAATTGCTAAACTTTTATGATATTGTTGCAAAAAGACCTGAAACTAATAGAAAACTTGACAAATAACCTACAAGTGAAAATTTCAAAAAGTAATTTCAAGGAATTAATAAGAACAAATTGTGTGTTTTACATGTGGAAATATAATCGATATGTCTAAGATTGTCATTAATGATTGTGTAGTTTGAAAGAAAGATTGGGATTGAGCTGAGTATGATGTAATCCTAAAAAATGAAAAATATGAATGTGTTGCAAGAGAAAGAATTGATAAAGAGAAATTAGATGGGGGAGGAGGCCTGGGAATTCTGGAATCCCACTGGCATTGGGAATGGGTTCAAGAAGAAATAATATGCATATATATTTTTATATATTCACACATATATCTAGAAGGGTAAAAATATCCTCCACATTTATAAAGAAGTAAGAAGGAGAAAGAATAGGGTAAGTGGGTGAGGAAATGATATAGAAGGGTATATAAATTAACAGGAATGTGATAAGGTGTGTGGATTAAAGGAATGGGATAAAGGAAGTGGGGGAAGATAATAAGGGAGGGATTCTTACCGGTAGAGTGGGTTAAGTAATAGCAAGGTAAGTATTAGAAGGAAATAAAGCAGAAAAGTCAAAAGGGACAGTAAATAAGTGATACATAAGACATAATAATAATGATTAGAAGAGTGCAGTATCTATATGCAGTGTGTACATGTGTGTATTTGTGTGTGTGTGTAAGAAATGTATCCATACTTAATTGTAGCTTTCTTGGAGGAGATAGGAGAAAGTAAAGGAGGAAAAAAGATCAAAATAAAAAAAAATAAAGAATAAAAGAAAACTTACATGGAAGCAAAGAGAAGATGGACAGTTCTGAACACAATATATAGTTTTTATTATATAGACTTTCTTGAAATGGAAATTTATTTCTCATATCTTGAATGCTCTCTTATGTTCTACTGTATACATGGCAATTTTTTTTCTTTTTCCTTTTTTCCCTTTTTCTATTTTGTATTTAACTTTTAAATAAATAAAAATGTTCAGCACAATGCTTCACACAAAGTTGGCATTTAAAAAAAGAATTCTATAACACACCCTAAATTAAAAAGAAATGTAGTTGAATAACTTGATGACTTCAATGCAAAGGAGAAACAAGGAAATTGTGAAAAATATTTTTTGAAAATAACTTTTAGAATTGAGAATTAAGAGAGAACAAAGGTTTCTTACTTTTAAATGTTTTTTTTATCATGGATGTTCTCTTAAATGAGAAATATGAGGAGAAGAAACTCTCCATGAAAGATATCTACTGGGGGCACCTAAGTGGCACAGTGGATAGAGCACCAGTCCTGAATTCAGGAGGACCCAAGTTCAAATCTGGTCTTAGACACTTTTAACACTTCCTAGCTGTGTGACCCTGGGCAAGTCACTTAACCCCAGCTTCAGGGCGGGGGGGAAAGATATCCAATTATATCATAATAAAATTAGATGAGATACTGGTGTATTAGTCAGAAAATGACTGATTAATAATGTGCTAATAGTTTGTGAATTATCCATATGCATATAATCAATCATTGATCTGTTACAGTAAGGATCAAAATTCAAAAAAGGAATAAAAATGAAAGTTACCATTGCATGGTACTGTGATCACTTACATGTAAACTATTTTAAAAAGGAGTTTGCAGGAAAACATGAGAAAGATTTCAAAGATCAGTTATAAATTGATATTACCACTCTTCCTTTAAGAAGCATAGCTAATAAAAACTAGAAACCATTTCAGACATCAATACCTGATCTCTGCCAAATGAAATTTTGGCAGCCAGGAGCAATATTGGTTTAGAATATGAAATCATTTAGTAAAGTCTTCCAGGAAAAAAAGAAAGAAAATTAAAGTTAGCATTCTATTATAAAACAGAAGCAACAGAAGGCAGAGTCAAGATAGCCGTGAATCAACAGGTCTTTTTCTGTGAGCTTTTCCTGGCTTCCCTTAGATCAACACCAGATGAAGGCTCTGAATGGGTTTTAGAGTGAGAAAACCTACAAATATTTGGAGTGTAACAAATTTCCAGCAGAAGATATTTTGGAAGACCTTCAGGAAAGGTCTGGATTGGGCAGCAGGGAAATGTGCTCAGCACAGGCACAGTGCCGGAAGGCTCAAGGAGCAATGGCTTCAGCATGCCTGGGGAATGTAGTGGGAGACTCAACTATATACAGCAGTGTTGGCTACTTTGTGCTGGATCAGAAGCCATTGGATGAGCAGACTAGCTGTGAGACCTCCAATGAGCCGCCAGAAGGCAAATAAAGAAGCCATGAACCCCATCATAACAAGCAGGACACTGTGTTAAATGCTGAGATTACAAATAAAAGCAAAAAAAAAAAAAATAGACCCTGCCCTCACGGAGTTTGCATTCCAATGGGGAAATAAACACAGAAAAGAAGTCCATTGAGTTTTATATTATAGATGGGGGGAAAAGGTCTAAGTAGTATAGATAGTTTCGCAAGGTAATACAAGGTAATACAAGATAGAGACTCACTTGTAACAAAGCTTCTTAGTCTGTTTGTTCTCTTGCCACTCTACATTGCCTACTTGTTTTGACCTCTTTATTCACCTAGTGGTGGTAGGGCATGGTGGCATATATATATATATAAAGAATTTCTATTTTCTAGATCATGATAAAAATTTATTGAGATCATTCATTATTACAAATGTCTTGATTAGACACTGAAAATGAAATAGAAGATAAGGCCATTATTAAATAGGAGAGAAATAGTGAACTGAATTGCTTGTGAGAAACTGCAAAGTTCTTTTGATGATCACCGAGACCGAAACAAAAGTTAACTTTTTTAATACTAATTTTTCTTCCAAGTAAATCCATCTAATATGAATAATTTAAATCCCAGTCTTTGAAGAATTAAAGTTGAGAATCACCTAAAGAATAATGGTGAAGTTCATGGTATACATGAACATGATACAACACTTTAGGGAATACAGACCTGGCTTGTCATTTATTTAGTGTAAGGCATTTCCATAGAAAGCATCCCCATACCCCACCATTGCAGAGGGATACCTTTTCTTCTAAAGTCTTATGATTTTTCTTAGAGAATTTAGAGATTTAGAGATTAGGTGATTTTGCAGTTACCAAGCCAGAGTAGATTAGAGAAAACATATTATTAAAAAAAAAATTTAAAAATTGGATAAGAATTGGCAAGAGAAAAAAAAAAAGATTTTTCTCTTCATATATTGAGAGTGAAGGATAAACCTGAGTCTCGATGATCAAAGGTATAACTTCTATATTAAGAGAGATAGTGGAAGACCTTATAATATTGAATGAACTACCAAGTGTGGATTTATTGAAGGGCTTTAAAAAAGTGAAAAAAGATGACATTTCAGTGTGGAGAAACCTGTCCTCAAAATGAGAAAGATCTATATTTGAGTTGTGTTTCTAACATATAATACCTAGGTAAGACTCTTTGTGTCTTATATTTTCAGGGAATTCTCTAAAAAGACAAGTTTCAGAGAAGATGCCAGCTTCAATTGCAGAATTTATTCATTTGAGTGTTCCATTTCCCAAGAAATCACAGATGAAGCCCTTATGGCTACAGTTGGTAATTATATGAGATAAATAGACATGTGCAGTTTACGAATAGCATCATTTGAAGAAATGCCTTTATGTAGCAGAACCATCAAAATCTCATTGAAGTAAATAATGTTGCTTGACAGTTATCTATGTTGCTTTTTTTCTCCTTCACCCTAACCAAATCCCAGCTTTCTGACTTCCTTGAGGTTAGTGATTATGTCATCCATTGACACTCTTTATCTCACTTTTCATGCATTATGGGTTTGCAGATGTCAATTTGTCGATAAATATTTGTCAGCATCATTAAATATTAAGTCATATTCATTCACAATGTGTTCTTTATGAGAGGCTCTCAAATTGGAAAGACTATGGCTTTATCTTTTATTTTGATTTTAATTGTATGATTTTTCTTCATAGGAAGCCATAGTGAAAGGTGGACCATGCATACCACCAAAGAAAAGGAGAAACACCTTTAGTTTCCTCTTGTTGACACATGTACTTACATGAAATCTCTGAACTATTTTTCCTTGAGCTCTTTTGTCATATGGTGACATTAGTCTTGCTGTGAGTCATTTATATTTCTGTAAGGCCATGAATCAATGGTTATGTGCTGAATTTATGATACTGATGGTATTTCATTGGCTTCAGAGCCATTTGATGATGAACCTATGCATTTAAATTACAAAATACTTGGCCCAAATTCCATAAAATTCAGGTAATATAAATTGGATGGTAGTTGTAGGGGTGGACTTTCACTACCTATAAAGTTCTATCTGGCTAAGGCTGAGCTAATTATACTATCTGCTTGCAAACTCTACATGGTTCATTGACAATGTCAGTACTTTGAAGGAAAGTTGGGGGAAAAGCACAAAGGGCCATTCTGGGAGAGGTTGGAAAATTATTCCCTGTGTATTCCTGTCCTTACTATCAAAGGAAGTCTTGGGACTATAATGGATGTAACACAAGAGATATGACACCATTATATACACATATGCATGTATTTGTGTGTAATTAGCAAGAAATTATTTTATGGAATCAAAACTATATTTATCATAAAGAATAATTCTATTCTATTCAGATTTGATTTCATACATTATTATTCCAGGTAGTATGCTAGATTCTAGAAATAGAAAACAAGAAATAAATGAGAGAATGGATGTTATCAAGATTATTTCCTATTGAGCACCAATAACATGTACATTATAATTAAATAAAATTAATTTAAAATAATTATAAAATAATTTTGAAGAAAACTAGTTATTTTATAGATCAGGAAAATCCTTATGTACAAGGTGGCATTCCAAAAAATATGTAAAAGAAACTATGAACTGGAGGTGAGAAGAGAGTGAATACTTTATTTGAGAGATAGCCTTTGCCCAGGCTTAGAATTAAGAGACGAAATACTACATACAGGGAAAAACAAGATAGCTCATTGAATTGTAAAATTAAGTATTTGGAGAAAGAGAAAGTAATGTGCAATCTGTCTGGAAAGATAAACAGGTGTAATATCGTAAAGGGCTCAAATAGTACAAAACTCTATATTTTATCCTTGTAGCAACAGAGAGTCACTGATCATGCTTCAGTCATAAAATGAATAATTTTAGTGGTGATAGGGAGCTATGGGTACTGTTGCATAGGGCTATGAAATGGTTAGAAAAATCATTTTAGATTGAAGAGATAATAGAATGAAATGGGGGAAAGATGTGTCAGGGAGAAAAAATTCAAAGACAATTGCTATAAAGCACATGAGAAAAGTGATTATGTAGGCCCAAACTATAGATTGTCTGTGTGGATGGAGAGAACAAAAGGATGTGAAAGATACTTGATACATAGAAATGATGAGATCTGACAACTAATTGGATACAACAGATAAATGAGAATAAGAAGTTAGGGGTTGATTACACTAAAGATGCAAATCTACGTGCTTGGAAAGATGATCATATCTGCAACAACAAAAGGTAAATTTACATGAGAAATATATTTGGAGGAAAAAAGAAGATGGTGAGATCTATTTGAAGTATTTTGGATATGGTAGATTTTAGATATCAATAAGACAATCAGGCTATCCTTTATATTTTGATATTGGAAGTTGCATCTAATTTCTTTCACAAAATGCTCAAAGTTTCATAAAAATCAGTTGATATAAAAAGGGGCATTTGCTCATGAAACAATTGATCAATAACACAACACACATTTCCAGGGCAAAATAATATGTTAAATTCTCATTAATGGGAGGCGTAGTCTTATTTGTCCTTTGTTCTTGAAGATGACCTTGACATCAGTTAGCTGATATCATATCATGCAAGTGAATTTAAGTGAGGGAGGGCTGTGCAAAGTCACCAGCCTCACTTTCTCCTCCAGAACCATGTCTTCCAGTGACCACATATAGTTTAGGATGGCTGGTGATAGCCAGGTATGTCTGTTCACACCTGTAATGCCTACTACTAGGGAGATAGAGCCGAATGGATTGATTTTGTTCAGCAGTTCTAAGCTTCAGAAAGACTAAAATCAAATAGATATCAATACAAAGTTGGTACCAATAAAAGTTCAGAGTGTGAGGTCACTAGGATGCAAAAGAAGAAGAAAATCAATCTATGTGATCAAAGGAGATCAAAGTTTCCATGCCCATCATCAATGGGATTAGCCTATGAATAACTACAGTACTTGCAAAATGGATGACAAAGGGACACTCTAACTCAAAACAAACAGATAAGCAACCAGAAACCAACAACCCATTTTAAATTCACATTTGAAGCTTTAATGATGGATTAAAAAAAAAAAAAAGTTTTCTACTTACGGTAATGAAATGAACATTTAAGCATTTCTCACAGGAGAAACAAGGGACCTGGTATTGTATTTGTTTTGTTTTCGATGGGGGGAATTGGATGGATAATAAGAAAATTTTCAGTCATTGCCAGAGATTGATAAAGAAGGCAGAACTATTAATTTACCATAATAAAGAAAAACTTAATCTCTACTTCAGTTGTCCTTTGGTATGGTCTTCAATTTGGTCTTTCAATTTTTTATGGTGGCATGATTAAGAATCTGAGGGGAAACACAGGGTTATAGAATTATATACATAATATAAATATATATATATATAAGTATGTATATATATACATATATATATATAATATTTCTCTTATGGAAGTCATTGGAATCCTATGGCAAGGGGCATTAATGGTCAACCACAGTGAGTGGAAGTTCATCATGGTTAAAGCATGCTTTAACAAGCTAAGCTATCTGTGTCATTGTAGTCCTTTAAAAGGAGGCTATTGAATAAATGAATGATTGCATGTGTGTTATCTTAAACTCTTTAAAATGGAATGTTGTTTCTATTGAGAGCCAGTCTCTTTTAATGTGCTAATCCTCCTAGTGAGTTATGAATTATAACAAGGGTAAAAAAAAAAAAAAAAAAGCTTATGTCCAAAGAAACACTATTTTCATGGGTGAATTTCAGACACTGGGATAGAATAGTGATGACAAATATTTATTAGTCAACAATGGCTCTGGATATTTTCATATCTAAGACAATGAGCTAATTTCTCAGATAAAAATAATGATACTTTAATGACCTTGATGTATGTATGAAATATTTCATAACAGTTTTGTAGAGCTGCTTCCTGGAATAGTCATATGTGTAAGTGGTATATCTCTGTCTTTATCTGTCTTTTTCTTCCCTCACTTTCTCTCTTCTGTCTCGGTCTTTGTCTCTCTGTCTTTCTGTCTGTCTCTCAGATTTACATAGGATACCATAGAATATAATCAAAAGACCTGAGTTTTAAATAGCTCATTATTTTTGTCTATAAAGGTCTTGGTAATTGTCTCACTGGACATTTGTCCTTTCCTCCCGATATTTGGGGGAACTTCAATTGCTAAATATTTATTCAGTAAGTTTATAGTAGATAAACTAGAAAACAAATCTTTTCCCTTTCCTACCCAATAAGAAGCAAATGGGGGAGTGGTAAAAGAAGAATTTACTAAGCCCCTATGAAGTGCCAGACATCTATTCTAAGTTCATTACAAGTATTTCACTTGATCCTCACTACAATCCTGAGAGGCAAGTGCTAGTATAATCCCTAAATTATAGTAGAGGAAACTGAGGAAGACTCAGGTTAAGTGACTTACTCAGATTCACACAATAAGTGTCTAAGACATGATTTGAACTCATGTTTTCCTGATTGCAGGACTAGTCCACTATCCACTGCACTAGCTGGTCTCCATACTGCAACTGAAAAATCTTCACTAGCCTTTGTTGTCCCATTCCCCCCCCCCCACTTCTGTGGTGAAAAATAATATTCTCATAATGCAAATACAATAAAGCCATGTTTTAAAAGAAGAGCCACTTCAAAAATTTTAAGGGATTCTGACACACTAGGCAATAATTAAGCAAGAGAAATTGAGGGTCAGAAAAGAGGAAGAATAGTGACAGTACAAATTCACCATTCCCAATAGCACCATGAGTAAATCCATTCAGAAAATTAGTACATTTTCTCTAGGAAGTTCACTACTTAAGTGTATCATTGCATTGAACCTCTGTCTAATTCTTTATAATTATAGCTGAGACTACAGTCATTCGGGGTCGTGGAACCACTTGCCTTCAATCACTAGTGATTGAAGCAACTACATTGAGTTCTTCTCCACTGAACTTAGACATTTGTTGTTACCCTTTGTCATTTAATTCCTGCCTCTCATGGCTCTATCTCACAAAACTACCCAGAAGCCCTAGCAGTGGCTTCTAGGATTTTCCAGCAGTCACCACTGTTGATATAAATGTACAGTTAGAATTCCACATTTTATATCTACTATGTGTATCAATTTGGTCAAATTATACAACTTCTCTGAACCATGGTTTTCTTTTTAATATGAGAAAGTTTTATTGTATGACTTCTGGATTGATTTTTAAATCTAAATTGATGCTTCCATTATCCTGTTGCTGCTATTTTAGATATTCCATTGTTAACACATCCAAATGTTAAGCAGACCACTATTTTATTATCCTGAGTAATCTACTCTGTTCCTAAGAGTGAGGATATAAGTAAAATGAAATTAATGACTTTATATTACCTGGTAAAATTGGATCCACTAAAAAAAAATTTTTTTTGTATTTTTTTAACTCTAGATTTGTAATTTCATAACAAGGTATTGGAAACTCAAATGACTTATCTGTAACATATGGTCTTAGATAGTTTCCTGGGATCCTGAGAAGAAAAGTAATTTTTCTTCAATGAAACAGCTCCTGTGTGTCAGAGACAGGAAATAAATCCAGATTTTTTCTGATGGCAAAGCCAACCTTATAAATATTTTTTATCAGATTATCTCTTAATATAGGGACACATAAGTTAATTTTGTCAAATTGCAAAACATAGAGATTTTAGAATATGAGTAATATAGTAACAAGAAAAAATGGGGAAAGGTTCAGAACAAGAAAGCTTTTAGTGGAGTAAAGCAGACTGGACAGCTAAGGGACATGTAATTGACGATTGAGTTGGAGCTAAAGGAAAACATTATTAAAAATAATATTGTCTTTTAAATCATCAGTTTATGGGTCCATCTATCTATTGATTTATTTATTCATCAATCCACCTTTTCATCCATCTATCCATCCATTCATCTATCTATCTATCTATCTATCTATCTGTCTGTCTGTCTGTCTGTCTATCTATCTATCTGTCTGTCTGTCTGTCTGTCTATTTGTATGAGTATCTATCTATCTATCTATATATGTATATGTATATATATATATGTATATGTATATATATATATATATATGTGTGTATATGCACACACACACACACACACACACACACACACACACACACACACAGGACTTCAGTAGCTATCTAGACCAACTATCTCATTTTCTAGATGAGGTCCTTGAGACTGTGTAAGTAGAGTAAGATGTTCCCATTTATAGAAGCAGTAAGAAAATGAGGAAACCATGCCTTTAAAGCTAGTAACCAATTTAATGCCAATTAATGCAGAGTAGAATTGATTGATTCAGCTACCATATTAACAGCCAGATAAACAGGACTCCAGGAAAGAAAAAGAACTTCCAGGGGCTAGAGATTACTTTTTTTCACACATATTCTCTAAGATTAAGTTCAATTTCCCCTGGATTTTGTATGTATTTGTGAAGAACTGTCTCCAATATTTGAGATGTTTTCTAAAAATTGTTTTTACTATAACACCTTTATTAACCTTTTAAATGAATTTATAATAATCAACAACTGTGGCAGGAAGCATGCATGCAGGGGCTCAATTACTTAAACTAATAAAAACAATATGTGCCTCAAACCCTCAAGATTAATTTCTGAGCTCTGAAGGGATGGAGTGACAATATTTTGGGGACCTAACTCCTCAGTGTGGGTAGAAATTGGAATTGTTATCTAAGAGTTCATGCTGCTTGTTAAATGAAGATAATACCTCTAGCAACTATCTTTTAAGGACTTTTAATGATTAAATGGGCTAATGCCCATTTATTGACATAAAAGTCATCACATGTTATAATGATTTCACATTGACAAAATATTTTAGATATATTGATTTTTTTAGGGTTTTCAAATCGATCTTATTATCCCCATTTTACACATGAGGAATTGGAGTCAGAGAAGTGAGAGGAAGAGGATTCACCCAAGTCTTCCTTACTCTAAATCCAACATTTTTCCTATATCCCAAATATTCTATGTGAAACTAAGATAAAACAAACAAACAAACAAACAAAAACAAAAACAAAAACAAAACAAAACATAAAAAAAACTACCAAACTTTTTGAAACATGGAAGTCAATGTAATGGAATATGTCTGTGTATGTGTGTATATATAAGCCCTCACATCCATAACATATATATATTTATACACACATACTTTAAAAGAAGCATTTTTTTAAATAAAAATAGTCCCAGCAAGGATGACAGTATACACTATAACACAAAACATAGCTGTGTCAGATTTAGATAGGAGTTAATTGAAGAAATTAGACACCAAAGAGCCATAAGCCTTTATTGGCAATCAAGATCTTTTATTCTCCCAGGGAAACTTTGATGATTCCAATATTTTAGACATTAGGCGGCCACCTCCCTTCCTGCCTATGGTGATGGACAGATTATACTAAAGTAGTACAATTACTTTTGGTCATTAATGTTCTAGAAGAGTTTTAGTCCTTCCCCAAAATCTCAAAATCACTAGGAGGACAATTACTTCATTCGCTATTCTTTGAAGGAATAATCATGCCTTAAAGCAGAGACACATCTTATTTTTAACTTGTATCTTTCCTGCTGATATTTAAGCTTATTTTCTCTTTTTTCTCTTTTCTCTGTGGCTGAAATTTACTGTTACTTTGTGAATCCAATTCATTTTGATTTCTTTTAATTTAAAACAGTAAGCATTCAATTGCTTTACCATGCTTACCATGTGGTGGGAGCTGTATTAGGTGGTGATGATGCAATGACAAGAAAAATAGCTTTTGTCCTCAGGGAGCTTACATTGTGTGTGAGAAACTTATTGAAAACCTTAAAGCATATATAGAAATATTTATAGTAGTACAAACTCGATGTACTGGTGTATATTAGAAAGACACTCATTGACTCATAACTTTGGAGTGTTGCTTAATATGGTAGAAAAGCACCATTGCCCAATAGAGAAAAGATCAGTTATCTGACAGACACTGGCTATGTGATCATGGCCCAGTCACTCTCAATACACAAGACAATTCTCAAAGCCTCAGTATTCTGTTAAATGTCTTATCCTGGGCATGGAGTAAAAAACAAAACAAAACAAAACAAAAAACAAAAAAACTTAGAATGGTTTCCAAATTCAATCTCTATGTTACATTGTTAAAATATTTCTCTGTTTCTTTTTTCTCTGATCTTTTAATTTCTTCTTCTGTAAAATAGGTTTAAGCTGGACATTATCAATATTGTAAAACAGTTTTGAAGATTAACTAAGTCTGTCAAGTAAATTTATTCTTTTCCCCCACAGAGGACAGATGCAGGAACAATCATTGGGAGCTTCAAAAAGGTTAGCTTTGGCTTAAGAAAAGGAAATCTTCCTAACGATATAAAGCTAACTCAGTGGAAATGACTTTCTTTGGAGGTAGCTGCCTCTATTTACTGAAAGTCATCTAGAGCGAATCTGGATGACTGTCTTATTAATCAATAAAAAATTTAATCAAGTTCAAGGATTGACTACCTACTGTACATCTAGAACTTTGACAATGTTTAAGGATATAGAGATTAAAACAACAACAACTATGTAAGTTCAAAAAGCTTGTGAACTTTCTGGAGAGGCAGTATGTACATATATTTATCTACATATACGTGTATTTGAAATGCACACAAAAATATGAAGGAATGATGAAGCAATTGTTAGGGGCTTACTGTGTGCCAAGCACTTTCCCAAATGGTAGTGATGTAAGTATATAGAGATAAGATAGTAACTGCCATTAAAGAACTTTCATTTTGATTAAAATGATACAAAAGAGGAACTAAAAAAGACTGGTGTGATCCATGAATGTGCATTATTTAGAAATGACACAGAAGAATATGAAGTCTTGCTCTCTTCAAATTGCAGACCATGGGAACAAATGAAAAATCCAAGATTTCAGGCAGGGAACCTATGAGGAAGATGGGAAAGGTACCTATAGTCCAGGTAGCATGATTTGGAAGTAATTGGAAGAAACTAAATACAAGGTAACTTTAGGGGAAGATTCTAGGATGAAAGGGCAGAGATAAAAACCTTAGGAAGGCCTTCTGTCAAAAGTAACATTGAAATTGAGCATTGACAATAAGCTAGGAATTAGGAAGGAAGAAGTGAGTAAATTTATAGAGGCAATTCTTATTTGGGGAATGGATTGTAGTAAAGGGCCACTGAATTAGTTCCAACTCTGAGATTCTGTAATTATGTGACTCAGCTTCCTTTCTAAAGGATTAAACTTGACTACCAGCTTTATCTAGACAGGGTTTAGATAGAGCAAAGCTTCTTAAACTGTGGGTTTTGACCCAATGTGCAGTAACATAACTGAATATGAGAGTTGTGAAATTTTGATTCATTATAAGTAAAAGTTTGATTTGTATATCTGTTTTATACACCTGCATACCTGGGCTGTATAAAAATTTCTTGAGCAGGAAGGTGAATAGAAAAAGTTTAAGAAGCCCTGGTCTACTGTATATGTAATATAGGGAATATTGAGACTATACCACTTATAAAGATCTCAATATCTTCTTTGCTTGCTTTCTTCTTCCCTTCTTTTCTCCCATCATCAGGGGCATTATAGCAAGAGATTCTCCCATCACCTCCTTCCTGATATATCTAATAATTAATTATAATAATATAGTTAATATAAAACAATTATATGTTATTTATTATCTTATATATTTACATTTGATATTACTATATAATTATTATATTATTATATTAACATTTACTATAAATATGTATATTATATTGCATATATATATATATATATATAAGTTTGAAAATACATTTCAGTTACAATTTCATTTGATTTTCATTGAAATCATACAACATAAGTACTAGCATTATCTGAATTTTATGTATGAAGAAACCAAGGCTCAGTGAGATTAAATGACTTGCCAAAAGTCCCATAGATAAGAAAATGTCTAAAGAGGGATTTACATTCCTGTCTAACCTTAAAAAAACCTTCTTGAAAATGAAGAATCCAATGTAAGCCAGTCTCTGACTATATTTTAATCTTTTTTGTGAATGAGGAATATTTTTTAAAAGAAACAAATGTTTATTGTTTGAGGGTAATGATAAGGAAGATTAGAGGAGAGACTATTCATTCTTCTTTCATGCATCAAGCTCCAAAGAGTCTCTTTGGATATTTATGAAACACTATTCTCTTTTTTTCATCTTCTGGAACACTTAGCCACTCTCTTAGGATTTAACTCCTAATCTTCTGAAGAAGGGAAAAAACACAATGAAAGCATCTCAGAGAAGATTTAGCAGAGAATTGGCCTGATATACAGGATTAAAAGAAACAAAAACAGGGACTTTATTTCAATTGCGAATTAAGAATTTAGAATCAGGATATTCCCAAATTCTTTTAAAAGTAATTTTTTTTTTTGGGGGGAAGGGTGGTATGCTATGACAAAGATCAACATTTCAGGAAAATTTGGGGCAAGGGGAATAGATAAGCATGTTTAGAGGACCAGGAGGTCCATTAATCCAGGAGATTTTAAGGGGAATTGATATTTTCAAAAGTAGATTAGGAAAAGGAGCACTAAACAAGGTGATAGGTCACTAAACTGATTCTATGTCACTGCATTAATTCAGTGACTTTCCTTTTTTCTATGCTTCAATATCCTCAATCCGCAAAATGAATGCATTTGATCTAGAACACAGGTTCTTTACATCCGGTATCCAGGTGCACCCCCAAGGTTTTTAAAATAGGTTAGAAGGGGTCCATGAACTTAAGTGGGGAAATACATATCTGTTTTCTTTTTCCCTTGCAATCTTATACATTTTATATTATGCATTTAAAAAAAGAACATTCTTTTGAGAAAGACTTCATCAGCCTTACCAGATTACTCGACATACACATGAAACAAAGAATGGTTGGAAAACCTTGATATACATGGTGGCTGAGGTCCCTCCTAGGAATAGCATTCTGTGCTCTATGACTTAGTAATTGAACTGCTCATACATAGGATGGTACTTTCAAAGTTATGGCCAAGTATTGGAGCGTAAAGTTGTTGCATTAAGGGAAATTTTTCTCACCTAAAAATAGAAAAATCAATAAAAAAGAATAATACAATTAAAAAGGATTAAAAATAAATCACAAATAGAACTCATCTTACCTTCCAAGAATGGTAGAGATGTAGTTATTTACATTTCTACTTACTCTTTCTGCAGCCTTCCTTACATCCAGAGCTAAAAAAAAAAAGAAAGAAAAAAAAATTTAAAGATCATCTCATTCATCCCAAAACTCACTTAATAGATAAAGCATCAGAAGGACAGATAGGTTAATATGTCAGTGGATAGTATCAAAGATAGGATAGGAATCCAAGTCCTCCTTCTCAGGGTAGAAATCTTTTTTTTTTTTTTTTTTTGCTTAATATCCCTAAAACAATCTCACCAATTAGCTAGGGTAGGAATAAGGCAAGTAAATGGACCTACAGTTTTATTAGTAAAAAGGAACTCCTGGTAGTTCAAATTCCTTTTAACAGTACTGGTTGGCATCTTCTTTGATATTTACAATCCCAGGGAATTGACAAAAATACTGAATGACTTCTCCAAGATCACAAAATTCAGAAGAGTCACAAGTTGGACTTTAACTAATTTTCTTTTTTTTTTTTTTTAAACTAGCTTTCTAGTAGAAACTAGAACTAGCTTTCTAACCACTAGATATTGTTGCCTCTACATAATGAGAATTTCTTAAATTCTTGTTGATTGCTTGAATGAATGAGTAGATGAATGAATGAATGAATGAAGAATTTCAAAAACAAATTCCAGTAGCTACCACTATAGCAGTCGATCACATACATATTCTTTGCAGAATTTTGGCTCTAGGAAATAACTTTGTCTTTCTAGATTTCACCACTTCCTGACCCATAATAGAATAGTGTCAAATTTCAAATTAATTTTTGATGATGGAGTAAGTCAATGTTGTCCCCTTTAACGATGTATTTTTTAAGGGGAAGAATGCTATGGATTTTTAAAAATCACTTTTCTTTCCAATTGTAACAGTGCCTGGCTTTATTTAATAAATGCTAATTGATTTGATTATATCCTGAATAACTGAAATGGGACCTGAAACAAAATATTTTATGAAAATGTGATTTTCTGTGGCTGTTGAAATAAGAAATGTCCATTCATGGTTCTGTTCTCATATGCATTTTTTTCCTGAATTTTATTTCTCTCCCTTTTGATCTACCAAAATTCTTCTCATTCTTTGAGGTAAAACTCAAATTCTACTATGTCCACTCACAGGGATTTACTGTATATTCTACTCAGGCTTCTTAGAAGATCTTTTATTGTTTCTTTGCTAATTTACATATTTTGTATCTATAATTGCAATATAAACTCCTTCAAGGGATGGATTGTACTTTCATTTATCTAATTCCCTGTAATACTTAACATAATATTTTTTCATTTACTCTTTTCTTAAAAGATATTTTGATTGATTGAAAATATTACAAGTTTCTATTCTAGAGGTAGATTTTACTATTATTTTTAATGGAGTATACCACAAAATTTCAATTAAAGAACTTACTCAGAGATTCATAGGAACCAGTTATTTGACTATTTTAATTAAATGAAAAACTTTTAAAAACACAATTTATTTTGACAGACATATATTAAGCACCTATTAAGGACAAGGCATTTTAGTATAAGTAGACATAGGGACTTTTTTTTTCTTTTTTTAAAATTTATTGAATAAAATAAGCATCTCTATAACATAGTGCAATAAAAAGATGATTGTACATAATGCTGCAAGTCCACTATGTACAAATTACTATTCCCTTTAAATAGACAAAAAAAAGCATCATGTAAATTTCTTTTTTCCCTCCTCCACTATAGAGATGGCTATCATTAGACCTAAACAAGCATACACACACACACACACACACACACACACACACACACACACACACACACACATACACACACATGTATATGTATAAATGTAAACTTATTCTATACATATCTCTATCACTTCTTTCTCTGGATGCAGATAGTATTTGTTTTTAACTGGACTTGTCATTTTATTGATGTAGAAACATTTTTTCTAACAATCCTGCTGGAAGTCTCTGCAAGGTATAGTTTTAGAGAACTGCTTATGGGCACTAAGAGGCTATACAGCAAAATACTGTTAGAGATTGGATTTGAATATATATCTTCCTAAATGTAAAATCAGTAATCTAGCAAAAATTCTTCTTGAACATTGGAACATGAAGCAAAACAAAGCAGTCCCAGCCTTCAAAGAACTTATATTTTATTGAATAGAATTCATCATATACACAAATAATCAAACCTATTTATGAATATGCATGTAATATACACATGTGCATACAGGTATACACGCAGGTATCCATGTATTTCTAACATGTTTATATTGAAATTAATTTATACAAACATGAAAGTCAACAAAAAGTTGTTGGAGTTTTGTGGAAATTCAATGTGGAAGGGATTAATAAGAGTCTTGTAAAAGAGAATCCCTTAGTTAATACTTCAAGGGAACTAGAGATTCTAAAGAAACAGTCATGTAGAGGTGTTTTCTTCATCTTTCTAAAGTCTGTTCTGATGCATTTTAAGAAAATCCTTAGATTTTTGTCATTGGAGAAATGCAGCAGAAGTATATCTCCAGGGGCTTGTTAAAGCAATAACATGTTAAATTGGCACATTTTCCTGTCTTACTAAGTAGAAACTAGTGAACATAATTATGCCTCTGTCAGGGAGCTTGTAAGGCTCAGAGACATTATTTAGAACATCACTGAACAATTCTAACTGTACAATACTGGATATGAAGATGGAGAAGGTGCAAGGGAGGGACAATGGGAATTGATCTCAGAGCATTGACAGTTTTCATGATTTCAAGTCATTTGAGAACTCTGAATTCTTATGGAAAAGACTGAGAGCTGTGGAATTGATGAGCTGTATCCCTGGATACTGAGTGAATTGGTAAATGTGCTTGTTGACTCATAGTACTATTGAAAAAATAGAAAACAAGAGAGAGCACAAAACTGGAGAAAGTCAAACTTCTTAGTCAAAAAAAAAAAAAAAAAAAGAAAAGCAGGAACAGAGAATAGTCTTTGCACACTATAGGTTAAAAGCTTGACTTCTATTTTGAAGAAATTTAAAAATATATGTATAATTAATGAGATGATTGGGAAAAAGAAAACCTATAAATATAAATGTAATTGTAAGCTTTGAGCTTGGTTTTAAGCAAAAAAATTTAATCCCATCCTACCTTAACAATGTTATTCAACTAGAAAATAAAGAAAATAATATGGGCTACAATTTACCTTGATTTTAACAAAATTTATGATATAGTAAATCATATTATTGTTCTTGAGAATATGGAAAGATGTGGATAACACTATAATTAGATTCTATACTGGTGGGGCAGCTAGGTAGCTCAGTGGAGAGAGCACCAGCCCTGAATTCAGGAGGACCTGAGTTCAAATCTGGTCTCAGACACTTAACACTTCCTAGCTGTGTGACCCCAGGAAAGTCACTTAACCCCAGCCTCAGGAAAAAAAAAAGAGAGAGAGAGAGGGAGAGAGAGGGAGAGAGAGGGAGAGAGAGAGAGGGAGAGAGAGGGAGAGAGAGGGAGAGAGAGGGAGAGAGAGAGAGAGAGAGAGAGGGAGAGAGAGGGAGAGAGAGGGAGAGAGAGGGAGAGAGAGAGAGAGAGAGAGAGAGAGAGGAGAGAGAGAGAGAGAGAGAGAGAGAGAGAGAGAGAGAGATTCTATACTGGTTAGATGGCCAGATTTCAAAAGTAGTTGTTAATAGGAGGGAGAGAGAGGGAGAGAGAGGGAGAGAGAGGGAGAGAGAGAGGGAGAGAGAGAGAGAGAGAGGGAGAGAGAGAGGGAGAGAGAGAGAGAGAGAGAGAGAGAGAGAGAGAGAGAGAGAGAGAGAGAGAGAGAGAGAGAGAGAGAGATTCTATACTGGTTAGATGGCCAGATTTCAAAAGTAGTTGTTAATAGTGTATTAACAACTTGACAGAAGATCTCTAGTGAAATATACAGAAATCTTTGTTTATTCATCTGATATTTAACATTTTCCCCACTATCTTGAATAAACAGAGATCCCATGCTCATCGGAGTTATGAAAAATAAAAGCTTTAGAGCTAGTGAAAATATTCTGTGATAGAGTCAGGATCCAAATGGATCTTGGCAGATTAGAGTACCATGTAAATTAGTAAAACTAATTTGATTAAATTTAACAGACATAAATGTAAAGTCTTACACTTTGGTACCAAAAAATCACCTTCAAAATATGGAACTATCTTAGTTTAGACAGATATTTGCCTAGAAAATATTTGGAGTTTTGTAGTGGATGGCACAGTTAACATAAATTAACAATATAAAAAGGCAGTAAAAATCAAGCAAACATCAATGATAAAAACAACAAAGACATAACAAAAATGCTACTCTCCCCCAAAATACCCTAAACAATACAAAGAAATAAAAATAATAACACAAAACTTCATAGCATCTTGGACAGCATTAAGCAAGATATAGCTTCAAAGAATAAGGAAATGTCCATCCTAAGATCTCTTTCTTCCTCTTTTCTTGTTTGCAGCATTGTATTCACTTCTGGTAAAAAATAAAGACTGTTGTTCAAGCTCTCCCAGTTTTCTTGAAAATCCAAGCCAGTGAACAGAGAACAAAATCACTCTCCAGTTCAAGATAGACTGGAAAAATTTCAAGAAAGATCAGTCTCATTAGGGTGAAAAGGGTTTTCATCCCAACTCAGAGGGGGTCTGGGAAAGTAAGTGAGAGGGTCTTCATCACAGCAGATCAGCAACTGAGATTCTCAGTCCTGAATCAGTAGAGGGGCAGAGAAGTGGGGCAGCCTCCAGTTCCAACACAGCAGATGAATTATTAGGAACTAGGTAGTTTCCTGGAAAAAGCAGGCAAAGCTACCCTATGCAAAAACAAGTAATCCCTATGCTCAAAGTCAAAGCTCAGAGCTGCACAGGAAGCTTGGGATATTGCCTCTTTTATCCCAGGAGCAGAGCTTGACCATAAAAGTTAAAAAAAAAAAAAAAAGGAAATTCTAAAAGAAAAGGAAAGAAAATGAGCAAGAACCATAAAAAACCTTGACCATAGAAAGCTACTATGGTGACAGGGAAAACCAAACACACCAACTCAGATGAAGACAAAATGTCCATAGAGAAAATCTCATAGTGATATAAATTTGTCTCAAGACCAAACAAAGAGGGTTCTTCAAAGTGCTTATAACAGCAAATAACAGAGGTAGAAGAAAAAATGAGAAAACAAATGAGAAATGTGCAAGAGAAAGTCAACAGTTTTGAAAGGGAAAGTAATTCCTTAAAAAGTATAATGGACCAAATGCAAAAATAACCCACAGAGGAAAACAACATGTTCTTCAAAGTAGAATTAATCAAATGGAAAAAAAAAAGATATTAAAAACTAATTGAAGAAAATCAAACATTAAAAACTAGAATGGAAAATGGAAACTAATGACTCTATGAGACATCCAAGAATCTGTCAAATAAATTTTTAAAAAATGAAAACATGGAAGAAAAATGTAAAATACCTTATTGGAAAAATAGCTGACCTGGAAAATAGATCCAGAAGAGGTAGTTTAAAAATTCTTGGTCTTTCTGAAGGCTATGAATAAAACAAGAGCTTGGATAAGGGATGCTATCAAGGGATCAAGGGAAATTATCAAGGAAAATTGCTCTGATAGCCTAGAAACAGAGGGGGAAATAATTATTGAAAGAATTCATCAATCACCTTTGGAAAGAGATCCCTCAAGGAAAACCCCAAGAAACATTGTTGCAAAGCTCCAGAACTATAATATAGAGGGGGAAAAATACTGCAAGATGCCAGATTAAAAACAATTCAAACATCAAAGAGCAACAATCAGTATTACCCAGGATCCAGCACATTTACAATAAAGATTGGAGGGCCTGTAATATGATGTTCTGTAGGCAAAGGATCTGGTGTTATAACCAAGAATTTACTACCCAGAGAGACTGAGTATCATCTTTCAGAGGAGGCAATGGATCTTCAATGAAGTAAGAGACTTTCAATAATTTCTATTGAAGATACCATAACTAAACAGAGAACTTAATTTAAAAACACAAGACTCACGAGAAGCATACAAATGGGGAATATATATATATATATATATATATATATATATATATATATATATATATATATATATATATATATATATATATATATATATATATATATATATATATGTGTGTGTGTGTGTGTGTGTGTGTGTGTGTGTGTGCGTGTGTGTGTGTATATAGATAGATAGGTAGATAGATAGATAGGTAGATAGATAGATACATACATACATACATACATACATACATACATAGAGAGAAAGAGACAGACACAGAGAGAGGGAGAGACACAGAGAGAGAGAGACAGACACACAGAGAGAGACACAGAGAGAGAGTGAGACAGATAAGGGCAGAAAAAGAGACAGAGAGAAACACTCCCCTTTTAGGTGCGGGGGCAGGGGGAGGTGTTAGGTTCTTACTAAGTGCTAAGTTGGTACTTAACAATTCTCTAGTTCTGTTCTTTACTGGGAGTTTTACATCTGTGAACTCCTGGGGAGGAGCTTGAATGCTTAGGAGGAGCAAGTTCATCGGTTGAAATAATTTTTTCCCAGAAGCCCTTGTGTTATCCCACACCCATAAAGTTAAAGAAAGTTCTGTCCTCAAGGGGCTGGCATTCTTTTGTGGGGGGAAAGAAGGGGAAGAAAGAACAATATCAATGCCTACTATATGTGAGGCAGCTGGGTGTCTCAAAGGACAGAGCAAGTTTAACCTGAATTCAGAAAAACCTGAATTTAAATCCAGCCTCAGATACTTCCTACATGTGTGAACCTGATAAATTCCTTAATCTCTGTTTGCCTTAATCCACTGAAGAAGGAAATGGTAAACCACTTTGGTGTCTTTGCCAAGAAAAATGCCCATTCTCTGTGAGGATAAAAGAGGACGGCACTCGAGAGATGGAGAGTCTTCTCTGGACCAGAGTTGGTGGCAACTGTCTGGACATAAGGGCTCTCTACAGGAAGAAGAATCTGTCTGAGAGATTTGAGTTGACACAGCAGATCTCCTCCCAGAGAAGGAGTATGGGATAATGCAAGGGCTTCTGGGAAAAATACTTCAACCAATGAACTTGCTAGAGAATTCTAGAGAATTGTTAAATACTGACTTAGCACTTAGTAAGAACCCAATATCTCATTATCTCATTAGCACTTAGTAAGAACCTAACAGGGAGGGGTTCACATAGACTAGAGGATGTGGTTATGAATGGATTCTGATGTGATGATACCAAAGAAAAAGACATTAAAGTGTAGAAAAAGGATATATAGGAAGAAGAGAAAAGGGGATGTATAATGGGACAAATTAGATCACATAAAGAGGCAGAAAAGACCTATTACATTTGAGGGAAAGATGGGAGGGGGGATGAAGCTTGATCTCATCAGTTTTGGCTCAAAGATGGAATAATTTAATCATTCAGTTAGATATAGAAATTTAACTAGCTATATTAAGAAATAGGAGAAAGAGAAAAGAAAAAGGAGAGGATAGATAGAAAGGAGGGTGGAAAAGCTAGGGAAAAAAGTTAAAGAAGGGGGAAGGGTGATAGAAAATAAAGTAGTAGGTAGAGTGGTTCAAAAAACAAAACCCTATGAAAGAAAGAATGGAAAGAAAGAACAAAAGTATATGCCGGGAAGCAAATAGGAGAGAGGGAAATACAGAACTGGTAATTACAAGTATGAATACGAATGAGATGAACTCTCATATAAAATGCAAGCAAATGGCAGAGTGGATTCAAAACCAGAATGCTATAATATGTTGTTTACAGGAAACACATTTGACATAGAGAAACACATACAAAAAAAAATAAATAAAATGCTGGAGCAGAATTTATTATGCTTCAGCTGAAGTAAAACAAAGCTGGGGTAGCCATTCTGATCTCAGAGAAAGCAAAAATAAAAATACATCTAATTAAAAGAGATAAAGAAGAAAAGTACAACTTGATAAAGGGTAAACAATGAAGTAGTGATGATATTAAATGTATATGCACCAAGTGATAGAGAAAATCTTAAGCCAGTTATAGGAAGACATGGACAGCAAACTATATTAGTGAAGACCTCCAGCTTCCCCTCTCAGAATCAGACAAACACAAAACAAGAAAAAATCAAGGCAGGTTAATAGAATATTAGAAAACCTAGAAGTGGTAGACATCTGGAAAAAAATTAATAGGAAAAGAAAGAAATACACCTTTTTTCTTGGCAGTACATAGCAACTACACAAAAATCAAACATATTGGGACATTAAAACCTCATAATTTAATGCAGAAAGGCAGAAATTTTCAAACCATGAAGCAATGAAAATTATATTCAATGAAAGATTAGAGAAAGATTAAAAAAGCAATTTGAAATGAAATAATCTTATCCTAAAAAAATGAACAGATCAAACAACAAATCACAGAAACAATCCATAATTTCATCCAAGAGAATGACAATAATGAGACAACATACCAAAACCAATGGGATTCAGCCAAAGCAGTCATTAGGGAAAATTTTATATCTCTAAATAACTACATAAATAAAATTGAGAAAGAAGAGATAAATGAATTGGGTATGCAACAAAAATAGCTAGAAAAAGATCAAATTAAAAATCCACAATTAAATACCAAATTAAAAATTCTGAAAGTCAAAGGAGAGATTAATAAAATTGAAATTAAGAAAACTATTGAACTAATTAATAAAACTACAAGTTGGTTTTATGCAAAAACCAAGAAAATAGATAAAGCTTTGATAAATTTGATTAGCAAATTGAAAGAAAAATCCAAATTACCAGCATCAAAAATGAAAAGGGTAAACTTACTACCAATGAAAAAGAAATTAAAGGCAACTGTATGGCAACAAATCTGATAATCTAACTGCAATGGATGAATATTTATAAAAAATATAAATTACTCAGATTAACAGAAGAGGAAACAAAAATTACTTAAATGATCTCATTTTAGAAAAAAACTTCAAAGAAACCATTAGTAAACTCCCTAAGAAAAGGTGTCATTTCTAAAATAAATAACTGTAGCAGATTTATAAGAATAAAGTTATCCATATCAAAGGATGTGGACAATTTTCAGATGATGAAATTAAAACCATTTTTAGTTATATGAAAAAATGCTCTAAATCACTATTGATTAGAAAAATTAAGATTAAAACAGCTCTGAGGTACTACCTCACACCTCTTAGATTGGCTAAAATGACAGGAAAAAATAATTATAAATGTTGGAAGGGATGTGGGAAAATTGGTGTGCTGATACATTGTTGATGGACTTGTACAATGATCCAACCATTCTGGAGAGCAATTTGGAATTCTGCATAAAGGGCTATAAAACTGTACATTCCCTTTGGCCTAGCAGTACACCTATTAGGTCTGAATCCCAAGGAACTCAAAAAGGAGGGGAAAAAAGCCACATGTGCAGAATTTATGTTGTTTTCAGCTCTTTTTTTGCAATAGCAAAGAATTGAAAAATGAATAGATGCCCATCCATTGGGGAATTGTTGTGATAGATGAACATAATAGAATAATTGAAGGCTGGAAAGACTGTCATGAACTGGTACTGAGAGAAACAAGCAGAATCAATAATAATACATTGCAAATAATAACAATAAGAGGTGCATGATTGATTATGAAAGATTTCCTTCTGCCAAGTGTTTCAATGATTCCTGGCAATCCCAATGGACTTTGGTTAGAAAATGCCATCTCTATCCAGAAAAAAGAATTATGAAAGATTGAATGTAAATCAGCACATGCTATGTTCACTTCTTTCTTTTTTTTTTTCTCTCTCATAGTTTTTCCCTTTTGTTCTGATTTTTTTCTCTTCACATGATTCATAAAGAAATGGGTATTAAAAATAAATTAATAAAGAAAGAAAAAAAATATGGGTGAAAAAATGAAAATGGTACATAAGGATTTCATCAAGAACGCTAGATAAATGAATCACGCAGGTACCAGTTTTATTGTTACTCAGTAGTACTAACCTCTTGTTGGACCATCATAGTAACTCTAATATTATCAAAGTTTAAAAAGATAATATAGAGGCAGTTAGTAGATGCAGTAGATAGGGTTCTGGATTTAGGAGACCCTGAGTTCAAATTTGGCCTCAGATACAACACTAGCTGTGTGAGCCTCGGCAAATCAATTAACCCTACTACCTCACAAAACAACAAAAAACAAAGAACAAAACAAAACAAAACAAACAAACAAACAAAAAAATCCCAAAACTCCCAAGATTAAGTAATGTATATGAATCACTTTATAAATCCTTTTTATGTTATGTTATTAAAGCACAAGTAACTCATCAATTATTTTATCAAGAAGATAATAAATATCTATACAGAAGACAAAATAATTTAATTTTTAAAATAACAAATAAAATATTTAATACAATAATAATTTAATATAATAAATATAATAGGAATTTAAGATTTTTGACTGAGAAAGTAGAAATAACATGATGAAGGGGGTTGAATAGAAAACCATAAAATGTTCTATTAAATTTTTTGTCACAAGGACAAAAATTCATAAGAAATGGGATACTCTTGAAAAAAGCAAAAGACAAAAGAAGAGATTATTTACTTACTTTTATCTATTTTTTTAAAAGGAAAATCAGGGGCATGCAGTAGATAGAGCACCAGCCCTGAAGTCAGAAGGATCTGATTTCAATCTGGCCTCATACACATAACCCTTCCTAATTGTGTGACCCTGGGCAAGTCATTTGACCCCAACTGCCTCAGCAAAAAAAGGAAAATCAAGGCAGGAATTTCTATGTATCACATATAGCAATGGGGAGACACACACAGAGAAAGACAGAGACATACTCAGAGATACAGAGAGACAAAGATAGAAAAACAGAATCACATAGTCACAGAGACAGGCAGAGAGAAAGGAAGCACAGAGATTCTTAGAAGGTTCTTTGCTTCTGTTTTGTTTTTTACAAGTAGAAAAGGCAGAATAAATATGATTAATAGAGAACTGTTACACAAAGTAATTAATGAGACAATAAGAGAGCACTTACATGACCCTGTTGAGATAAATCCTGATCATTAATTACATTCTTGTGCACCAAAACAAAAATGGCAGATGTAATTGTTGGCCTCCTATCAATATTTTGTCAAACAGCTATAAGAATATAAATAGTTTCATGGAAATGAAGAGAAAAAAGTTGATTTTTGGATTTAAAAAAGGAACAGAATTGAGTTAGTAATGCAGAGAGGTTCATCAAAGAGTTTGATGTAAATCTCAGAAAAATTGTTGAATGCATTATTAAAAATCTGTGTAGTGAATATCTCAAAGACAAAAGGTTAGCACTGATTACAGCATAGCTTTGTCAGAAATGTCATGGTAGTAGGCTCTGATTTTATTTTTCTTCACTTTTAAACTCATAAATAGGGAAACACTTTCTCATATTATTCTTTTTAAAAGCTTCATTTTGTTTCAGTTAAGAAACATTCATTTTTTCCTATATCTTTTCCATCTTTCTCTCAATTTGAAAAAGGCAATTCCTTGGAACAAATATGAAACTCTCAAGCAAAACAAATTTCTATATTGTACATGTCCAAAATTGCATGTCTCATTCTGTATCTTTTGGATAAGATAGAGATCTTGGCTTGGCTACAGTACAATTATGGATAGATTCAGAATTGGTTGAGTTGAAAACTCAAAGAGAAATCATTCATGTGTCAATGTCAACTTCAAAAGAAGTTTCCAGAGCATTGTCAAGGGGATCTATGTTTGGCTCTGTCTTGTTTAAAAATTTATTTTATTTTTTAAATCAATGGCCTGGGTAAATATATGCATGACATTCTTATCAAATTTTCAGATAATACCAAAAGTGTAGGGAATTGCTAATGCATTGTGTGAAAGAGTAAATATCCAAATAGATGCTGACAAACAATATTGGAATGGATTAAAAAATGAAATTCAATTAGTGCAAATACAACTCTTACACTTGAGTAAAAAAAAATCAATTTCACAAATAAAACCAAAATCATATTTCTGGCTTAGAAATTAATTTCTCAATTAATAAAATTAGTTAAAGTTTACCCAAGACATTATTCTTTGACTCATTATGCACTTACTCAGAGTCTAAGCTTGGAAAATTCCCAAACATTGCTCATGTCTAGGTCGTCATAGGTGTGGAGAAAAGAGTCTGATTTTCTATATGCAATCAAGGTAATAATGTGAATAATAGAGATAATTTAACTTACTTCATCCCACAGTTGATATAAAAAAAAAAACAAATTACACAGCCAAAAAAACAAGCTAGAAAATCCATTAAGTATTCACAATAAATCAGAAACAATCGATAAAATTTCCTCCATGAAGATCACTAGGTGGTACAGTGGATAGTGTGGTAAGTCTGGGGTCAAGAAGATCTGAGTGTAAATCTAGCATTATCTCAGTAAATAATGGACACTTGCTACTTAATTTCTGTTTTCTTTATCTTCTAAATAGTGACTACCTCCCAGGCTTGTGAAGATTAAACAAGTTATTATTTGTTAAGTGCTAAGCACCATACTTGACAACACGGTAGACACTTAATAAATGCATGTTTCCTTCCTCCAGAGATACTTGTTTTCTTAGTCTCCAGATTTTATCCTTTTAGTTTGGCCACTTCTCAGGGGAAAAAAAAAAGATCAACCTGAGACTGCTCCTGACATAAACCCTGATATACCAATGATTCTCCAGTTTACCAGACTTTATTCTCTTGATTTATAGGATTACACTCTGGTTAAAAATGCCTTCAGAAAGGAAAGATATGTAAGATTGATAGAGGGACAATTCTCTAATCTTTCAGTAAGATTTACTTTTCGTGATGTCCTATTTATTAAACAGTTTTAGCATTCTTTTGTTCTCCCTTCCTCCTCCCCTACACATACTTAGGAATAGATATTACTTAGGGTTGTTAGTTATCCTTCAATTCCTCATAAGTTTCATTGGATACATACCATCCATATTATTTACGACATTAGTGGAGAAAAAAAATTGCAGGCAATTTATTCCCTCATATCACTACTTTAGTTATTTCTTGCTCTTGCAGCTACAGGGATCATGTGAATAATTTCCTTCTCCTCAAGAAATTGGCTCCTGTAGTGGCAAGAATAAGAAATGATTGGTGATAATAAGAGAGAATAGATTCTTCTCTAATGGAAGAATGAATTCTTGAATTCTCTAGCTTGAAGCTGATAAAGTGGTAATGGTACTGAGCTTATCTATATAGTTTTTTCCTATTTATAAGAATAGATTGAAGAATATTGCTTCCCAGATCACCTTCTGCTAAATAGTGGGGTAATGTTCAAGAGTTCTTGTAGTTCTCTAGGATCTTTTATTGTTGTTATTCAATCATTTTTAACTCATGTATGACTCTTCATGATCCTATTTGAGGTTTTCTTGACAAATATTACTAAAGTGGTTTGTTAATTCCTTCTCCAGTTCATTGTACAGATGAGACAAACAAGATTAAGTGACTTGCCCTGGGTCACATGGCTAGGAAGTGACTGAGGCCAGATTGGAAGTCATAGAAGATGAGTTTTCCTGATTCCAGGCCTGATGCTCCATCCAATGGGCCACCTAGTCCTCTCTAGGAAACTAGGGAACTGCCATCTCTCAGAACACAAGGATCTGCTCATTGAATTGAGAGTGTGAATGCCTCTACCAAGATACTAGTGAATTTTGCCACTTGAGCTCTCCAAAGTTTGCTCCAGAATCTCTTATTTTAGACCGTATGAGTGACAAACTAGAGAGCCTTATGGATCTTCCTTGTTCACAGTAGAAAGAGATCTGACTGCACTCAAAGGATTCAGATCCTGTCTATCTGTCTCTGATGTTTGCTAACTATGTGATTTTGTAATGAAAATTAAAACAGAGAAATTTGGTTTAAAAACTTCTGACATTTACTTTTCATACGACAAAACATTTTTTTTAAAGAGGGAGGGAGGAAGATGTAGATATATAACTGTGATTTTATCCATGATGGGAATTTCTGGGAAGAAAACCTTTTCAACTGATACAGATTAGCTACTGTTCCACAATGAAAGTTTAGAACTAAAGTTATGACTTGGAAGATACATAAAGAGATTTCAAGGAATATATGAACTTGCTTGGGACAAAAATACAATTTAATTTTCGCCAATTTTTGGTCTCCTTTGATTTTTATGCATTTTATTTTATGAGTTTAAATACTTTATTCTGAAAATCTACAAGACAATAGGGATCCATCATAGATATACACAAATACACTGTCTCTTTATCTCTGTTTTTCTGTCTTTCTCTCTCTCAAAAAAAAATGAAGAAATGCTATCTTAGAACTACAATGACATACTAAGAGTATAAGAGACTTGCCTATGATTAGACAGTCAATAAATATTTATTAAGTGCCTGAAATGTGCCAGGAACTTCACGAAATGCTGGAGATTAAAAAAAAAAAGGAAAAGAAAGACAATATCTATCCTTAAGGAGCTCACAATCTAATAGGGTGACTAAACACAAAGGAAGCTGCAAATGTTGGGGGCAGAAAGTAAAGATACCCAGTGCAGGGGTATGATGAAGTCCAGTTCAAATAAGGACAATGGGGTGGGAAAGGAAAAGATGGCTTGTCAGAGAGCCTTCTTTAAATGGATAATTGAGAAGTTCTTTGTCCTGGAGGGCAGGGCAGTGAGAGGAAAAGAGGAGGTATTAAGGTTACTGATGAGATATGAGTACTGAGACTGATGCAGTGTCATAAGATGATGAAATTTTTGATGATAAGATGCCTCTGGACATGGTAGAATCCAGTCCAAAGGAATAGGGCCTGGGGGAAAAACGACAATATGGTCACACAGATAGTATGTGTTAATAGCAAGACTTGAACCCAAGTCTTCCTGTCTCCAAAATTAAATCTTTGTCCACTAGCAATGATTTCTTTAAAATAAATTTTAGTAAATCTATATGTATATATACAAACATACATATATGACTATATATGTTATACATGAGTACTTCCACTGTAGATGTGATATACACACATGTTATACATATGTATGATTTTCACTTTTGTAATCTTTTAGTAGTAATAACAGCCCTATAAGTTAGATGTCTATCTCTCTTCCTCTCTCTCTATATATGTAAATATAATAGCTATAAGTTAGGTATATATATATATATATATATATATATATATATATATATACACATATATATATATATATATATATATATATATGTATATATATATATATATATATATGTAAATATAACATCTATAAGTTAGGTACATGTGTAATGTATAGGTATATATAGGTAATATAATACCTAGAAGTTAGGTGTACATAATATACATGTATACAAATATGTAAATATATACCTATAAGTTAGGTATATATGTGTGTATATATATATATATATGTTTATATGTAAATATAATAAGTTAGGTATATGTACAATATATGGGTATATGTATACGTAAATATATATATATTTGTATATACATATATGTATATGTATGTATGTATATATATATATATATATATGTGTGTGTGTGTGTGTGTGTGTGTAAATATAATGTTTCCTTTTTAGAGATAAGAGAACTGATTGAAAACTCAATGAGCTAAAATGACTTAGCCCCTTGGGATAGCTATATTGTTCAGTATATAGAGAGCACTGGCCCTAGAGTCAGGAGAACCTGAGTTCAAATTCAGCTTCAGACACTTAACACTTGTTAGCTATGTGACCTTGGGCAAATCACTTAACTCCAATTGCCTCACAAAAATTGAAAATAAATAAAAAAAAATAATTTGGCCCAAATCTTAGAACTGGAAAATGTCAAAACTAAGATTGAAAGTCATGTCTTCTGAATGTACACACAGTGATCTTTTCACTAAACTGCAAATACTGATGTTGGGGCATATTTTTGACTTCCCCAGCTTCCTCACTAAGGGTTCTTCATCATCCAATTTTAGCATCATTTGAAAAATTAATTAAGATGCTGCTTGCCAGCTCTTTCAAATCATTAATAAGAATGTCAGATAAAACTACTCCTCCCTGTATTTTTTCAGGCACCCCACCAACTTCTGCCTTCCTACTCTGCAGGTTGCTGTTTATCATTACTCTTCATTTCTGTCCTTTCAGTCAGTGTATAAAACCCTGCTGTTTATTGCTCACAGAGATTGGGTTATTGGAAAAATCCCTTTGAAGCTTTTGGTTTATTTGAATGGGCATTGAGTTATTTTGCCTTTGGGAGGGGTGGAAAGGATTAGTGGTGTTTTTATTTATTTTTCATTTTTTTTATAAAGACTCAAGATTTTTTTTCTTTTGATTCTATGAATAAATACCCAATGTATAAAATATTGGATGGAGTAGTATCAGGCATATTGAAAACAGAATCATAACAGAAATGGAAAGAACTTTAAGATATAGAAGATTGGATTCAGATCGGAGAAGTAATCACATGAAAGAATACTGTCCCAGATGGAAATGGATCTTACAACAAAGAATATAGAATTTCAGTGCAAGAAGAGACCTCAAACATAGAACACAGGATATTAGAACTAGAAGAGAGCTTAATGTATAGTGTATTAACTATCAGACACAGAATTCTTTCAGGGTTAGAGAGGTTTAAAAATGTTTGAAAATAGGACCTAAAAGATCAAGATCCTTAAAACATGGAACACAGAAAATTCTATAAGTGAACTTGATACACAGAATATTGAATATTAGAGATCATAAGAGATTCCATGACATACAACACTTTCTGGGCTGAAATGGACTTTATCATGTAAGTCCTTAGTATTAAAGTGGGAAAGCAAAATAAAAATAGAAAATGATTAATCCATATTTTTATTTTGCAGATGATCCAAGTGAAACCCAGAAAGGGAAAGTACTTATTTATGATCACTTATAAAATAGCATAGCTAGGAGTAAGATGGTTAATTCTGAGCTCTAGTCCTGACATTTTAATCAACTGTAACGTCAATATGTTTATAAAGTGATTTGATATTTTCCCCTTTCCATGACCACTCCTTTCCTAATAAAGAATAAAATAGTTAATGAAACATTGGACCACATTGGGAAGAGTTAGAACTTGACAAAGAAAATGATGGTTCTATTATATTCTCATCAAAACACATTTAGAATGTTCGATTCAAGATTGGGCATCATATTTCTTAAACTAGAAAAGAACCAAGGATGACCAATCAGAATGATTAAGAATTTAGTGTATATACCATATCTTGAGTGATTGAAGTTAATGGTTTGTTAACCTGGATGAAAAGAAGACAAATAACCTAGGATATACTATAAGATATTTAATATATATGGGAATGCCTGCCATCTAGGGGAGGGAGTGGAGGGAAGGAGGGGAAAAACTCGGAATAGAAGGGAGTACAAGGGAAAATGTTGTAAAAAAAAAAAAGATTACCTATGCATATGTACTGTCAAAGAAAATGTTATAATTATAAAAATTAATAAAAAACAAAATTAAAAAAAGAAAAGAAGACAAAATAAATGAAATTATAACTAGCTGCAAGTATTCAGAGCGCTATATTAATTAATCATAATAATAAAGATTCCATTTCTTACATTTAGTCCCATAGAGAAGAACTTGTTGAAACCTGAAAACTGAGATTTCAGAAAAATAAATCAAGGTTTGATGTAGGGAAAAATATTTTAATAATATCTCTAATTATTTTCCTTAATTTCCTATATTCCTCAATACTGTTGTCATCTTGACTTGTTAAAGTTATATCTGACTTTCCATGATTCCATTTGGGATTTTCTTGGGCAAGATACTGGAGTAGTTCTCCAAAATATTTTTACAGATGAGTAACTGAGATAAATAGGGGAAGTTATTTGCCCAGGGTCACACAACTAGCAACTATCTGATGCTAGATTTAAACTCAAGAAAAGAAGTCTTTCAGATGCCATGGTCAGCTCTTTATGAACCACCTAGAACAAAATCCAAAACAAAAGAAACAAAGCAAGCAAACAAAAGCAATTACTGCACTCAAAAAGTTTTTTCTCTTCCCAAGGGTGTGCGTGTATATATATATATATATATACACACAGAGAAAGAGAGAGAGAGAAATAACAGTAATAACTTGATAACTTGTTATTCATTAATTTGGTTGAATTTTAAGAGGTTCCTGTAGGAAGTGGTACCTAAGCTGGGCCTTGAAAGAAATCAGTACTGTAAGAGGTGAAGAGGGATGACATATGCCCAGAGGAGGTAGGGAACATCTGTTATGTATAAGGCATTATTATGTAGATGGAATGAAATGCAAAGGATATGAAATAAATCTGGAAAGGGAGGTGAGGAACAGATTGGGAAAGGATTTAAGTGTCAGGTCATGACTTTCAACTATTATATAGCAACATAAACATGGATTGGGTTCTGTAAACAACAAGAAGTCAGAAGCTTTGCCAAGGGGGAATGTGGCAAGAATTCAGATCATGATCCCTGTTGTTCATGGAGCCAATCATGTATTGGGTCAAAACATGGTCAGCAGTTAATCTGATATTTTATAGTCCTTAAAAGCAAAGTCTATTACATCATTTGTATAGGCACCTTCAGCTCTAAGGACAGTACTTAGCCCAGACAATCCACTTAATAAATTTTCTTTATTTATTGATGGCGTGTTTCTGTCCTATTCCTCTGGGGTTGCTTAGGTTCCTTTAGGATTAGACCTAGAATTAGCTGCAATTGGACAATAAGTGACCTTTACTAGGAAGGCAAAAGGGATGGAGTGCCACAAGTTCATTTGATCATTCCAAGTTTTCCAGATCAATTTCTCATGGTTCAAATGAATGAAATCTGAAATGGAACAAGTTCACCTTTTTCTTTTTCAAATACTTTCAGAGAAAATAGCAATAAGATTGTAACATATGATGGGAAATTAAATTCAGTTAGAATCAAAATATATGATTTAAGATTATTATACAACACACTGTGCAGGCTGATGTCAAATAATGAAACTGCATTAAGGGAAAGCTTTCTGTGTGGGTGCATATATATTTGTAGGAAGTCCATCATTTTCTGCATATGTTGAAATCAAGAAAATTAGATTTTGGAAAGCAATTAGTTTGCATTTTGAACATAAAGCATGATTTTGTTTCTTGTTAGAGGGAAGGCTTTTATAACTTTATACCACATTCATATACAAACTCTAACTTTAAAACCTTTTTTAAAAAGTAATATGCTGTTTATCTGACATGTGAGGCAGCAGGAAGAGCTCAAAAGAACTTAAAAAATAATGCAGTCAACAAAATAAATTTCAGTGGCCAATATCATCTTATAAATAAAACATGGGATGAATTTAGAGGAATTTGGTTCCCTAGGATGTTGCCTGGATCAGATAGATGAGTGAAACTATCTACCTATCTGTCTATTTGTCTGTCTGCCTGTCTAATCTATCTATCTATCTATCTATCTATCTATCTATCTATCTATCTATCTATCTATCTATCTATCTATCTATCTCTCTACCTATCTATCTATCATTAATATAAAGTTGGTCCAAATCATATAATTTTGAGCTAGAAGGAAAATACAGAGATCCGATATGAACTTCTTTTATTTTTCAGTGTGATTCAAGTCCTATAGACATAAAAGAATTTGTCATTGTTTCAGTGTGATTCGGGTTCAGAACCAGAACTCTCAGTCAAATGTCTGGACCAATATTCATTCTATTATTTCACTTTTTTTCCCCAGAGAAGATGATATAAAAAGGATGACAATTGAGTAGCATAAAAAATGGAAATATCTACAGTATGGCTTTTTGATGTAGTGAAATCATAGCAGACTTGGTGCCAAGAAGGTGTGGGTTGACCTTTGCTATTTGATACATCCTCTTTGGATGGATCCTCTGGAAAACCCACTTAACTTTCCAGTACTCCAGGTAACTATAAGTTCCAGAAGATGTATCAATCTGAATTTGTAGAAGGATTTCCTCACCAAGAAATTCCCTACACCAGTGAAACCAGATGTCCTGGTCCTAACCTCAACTCTATTTCCATCCTTATCCTTATATCTATACCACCTTTCACTCAGTTAATATATGCTTAAAGGAAATTATCTGTTAAACTAAACTAAAAAAGATCATCTGATCCTATCCTTTCAGTAAAAACATCTTCCCTGAGCACTTGAAATATATAGTTTCAGCCACCTGGGGTCATATAGCTATCACTCATTTTGACTAGTACCAGGTGTACCTAGTTATTTACTAAGTGAGTCCTGAGAGTCACTATAGATAAGATCAATTGTCCTCTACAGGGAGAGGACTGATCATATTCTGTGAAGGGAAAAAAGAATCAATAGAGCAAAATACATTCAGTGCAACATGTTTCTCTAATTTTTCTCATCTTGGGCTGTGGCAGACAAAGCCACTATTGCATGTAAAATTTAACAAAAGGGAAAATGGAAGCAATTCACTGAGCAAGATAACAGTTTATTAATAGTATACCAAACCTATTAATAAGGGTTCTCTGGTCTGTCTCCATCTGTGCCAAAAGGCCGACAGTTCTTATAGGGCTTTCTAAAACGTAGATGCATCTTCCTTCTCATTAGCATTTTTCCTCTTTTGCACCTCACAACCCTTCCAAGATATTTTGGAGTTTACTGGCTTGATTTCTTTCTTAAGAATCAGGCCTTAAACCAAAAGCAATCTGATTCTAATTGGCCACCAGTAGGTCCTAGACCAAGCCCCAGTGGGTTCTGATCGACTTAGATTGAATGTAAATAGTCATTTCTGCTTTGGCCAGAAATCCTTTCCCAGAATCACTCACTCACTTATTTATTTATTCATTTAGATTTTGGGCAGGATTAGGCTAAGGAAGAGTTTATTTGCCTCACTTGATACCTAATTTTAATCACTGAATAGATGTGTCCTCAGTCAACCTGAGAAGGGTTGAAGACCTTTGCTCAAAAACACCAAGATCTCCCATTTCATCCAGGGCCATCTTCAGTCCTCCTGATCTATATCTGGCCACGGGATCCATTTGGCTCTGAAGTGAAAAGTGAGGCAGGTAACCTTGCACAGCCTCCCTGCCTTAAATCCAACTCACTTGCATGTCATGGAATCACCTCTCTGGTGTATAGTCCCCTTTGAGAACAAAGGACAAACAACATCAATGATACATCATTTGGACTTAGATGGCAAACTTAAGGCAATCTTGATTGGTGGACCTTTTAATCAGGAGATGGAGTAGCAGTTCTCAGCTCTTCCCTACATTATGGGGCAGGGTAAGACTAATATTGTAGTGAAAGGATTATTCTAAGGAAAGTGAGCTGGCCTTTAGATGTGTTTATTTACACTGTCTTCTGACACTTAAGTAGTGATAGTTGCTTCATGAGACCCAGCTGCCTCTAACAATCTTGGCTCTAAAAGCAGCCCAATAGGTATCTCCCTGACTTGGTCTCTATCTTGTATACCCAGGTCACTCCCAACTTTGATGAAGGAAAAACAAGAGCAAGAGACATGGCCCTTGGGGAATCAAGATCCATCCACCTTAGGAAGGTTAACAATAGATTCCTCAGTGGCTGGGAGTGATCACATTGCTTATTTATAAACTACTTGCCCTTCTGAAGTAGGGAAATGATTCTTCACAAAAATGAGAAAAGAGATTCATCCCCAAGCATTATCATTTTTAAATAATGCAGTATAATAATTAATTTCCCTCTGAGGCAGGATTTGAACCTAATTTTCCTGAATCCAATTCCTACCCATTGTACTATCTGCTGTCACATTCCTGATTGAAGAAGGCCATTCCATTTGAGGGAGTTTTCACCTGAAACTTATATCAAGCTGTCGGCTTCTACCCATTCCTCTCTCAAGCAGATGGAATTGAATCCCTATTCTATGTGGCATATCTCATGCAACTTTAAAACAGATAACAGGTGTTCTTCTAGATTCTTGCCTCACTATCTCAGATAATCTTCACATAGAATGAAGTAATTTGCCACTCTAGTCACCCTCAGACACCTCAAATCCACCACAACCCTATCCTGATCAAATATCCCTTCCAGAGACCACCTAGGTGAAGGTCAAATCTTTGTTTGAAATTTTTCAGGGAAGAAGAGACCACCATTTCTTAAGAAAGTCTATTCATGTCTTGGATACTTTTCATTTTAAAAGATTTGTTTCTATGGTATGGAATCAAAATTTGTCTCTTTATAGACCTTCTAGTCATTGATCATAGTTCTTCTCTTTACCCAGGCAGAATATACATGGAGAAACACATAAACACACATGTGTGCATGTATAGGTAATGTGTATGTTTACATACACATACACATATGTGTGTACACATACATATTACTAGAAGGTATATAGAACAATAGTTTCCAAACATGATGCACCATTGAAAGAAAAAGTTTGTCATTCATTCATATAAAACTTTTTTTTTTCCCCCCCTGAGGCTGGGTTTAAGTGACTTGCCCAGAGTCACACAGCCAGGAAGTGTTAAGTGTCTGAGGTCACATTTGAACTCAGGTCCTCCTGAATTCAGGGCTGGTGCTCTATCCACTTCACCACCTACCTGCCCCTACTCATATAGAACTTAACAAAACATAGGATATGGGGAGGTTTTAATAAATACTTTGGGATCACTATACAAAATGCCATTATTATCCTCTAATTGAAGAATTTCTTTCAAGATATTTTATAGAGCAAAGGCAATGGAAACCAGAATACTCAAACTTTTGAGCCAAATGATAAAAATATTCTTTAACTGGCCATGACTCAACCCATATGTCCCTATGGAGCATATTTTTCACACCCTTCAAAATGGCAGCAGTAAACTCCTGGACACCACATGTTTACGTGTCTATTTACTATAAGCCTTACATTCCCATAATCTATACAAAACTATTCCAGAAAATGTGATTTCATTATCATAGAAAAGTTTGTCCACTCCCCCAATACATCACTCAAAATCTATGGTATTCTATCTCACAATTCTGGACCTTTGATCAAGCCCTATCATGTCTGAAATCTTCCTTCTCATCTCCAAATCTTGGACCACTATGCTATGCTCAGTTCAAGATTTAGCTAGGGAATTGCCTGTAAAAAGGCCTATTTATTCCCTCTAGTGTCAGTTATCTCCAATTGTCATTTAGTTTTCATTTACTTAGTTTTGTACATGGTTTTCCTTGAGGGCAGACATTATTTCATTTTTCTCTTTGAAACTCAAAACCCCAGCACAATTCCTGGCATATATTAGGTGCTTAATAAAAATTTGCAGCAAATATGTTTTTGTTCTCAAGAGTATTTACCTTCTCCCACATCATACACACATAACTTGATGTCTAAAATACCTGAAATAAGAGATGAAGCCTTTTATTCCATGGTGAAATTAAGGCTGAATGTGACAATTTCTCCTATAGTAGGTTTTGATAAAAAATAGGTAGCTATTGGTCACTGAAAGAAGCAGGGGAGGGGGCTTCCTAGATCAGAAAGAAAGCCTCAGATGGGAGGTAAGAAGTATTAACAAGAACTCTCTACCATTTTCTTATTTATTGCCTCCCGCCTGTGAATAAATCACATTGGTGGGGGCATATATCCAATGGTAACATACAAGATTTACTTTTGCCTTTATATACAAGATACCTAACATAATACCTCGCAGAAAATAGTAAGTATAGAATAGTATAAAGTACAGTAGTAATTATAGTAGTAATTATAAATACTTGATTGACAATTGATGAATTGGTTGCTTTGGAAAGGGGAAAAGATTGCTATTGAGATTTGTAACAAGAAAAAGATGAATGGTATATTGATCCTAATACCTACATCCAGGTAATGTAGTTCTTTAAGGTTTTCTCCCACCTTTTTGCTCCATTATTCTCCATAAATTTATGCCCCTAATTGTTTTTTAGGGGAAAGGACACATGTGTACCCCTGCTTGGATTACTTTCTATTCAACATTTCCCCTCCCCAAAATGCATTGCCCTCATCACACTTTTATTCCTGTTCCCATTGTTATGGATAAACAAACTGACCCTCTGAGAAGTTAAATGATTTTTTTCCCCCTCAGAGTTTCCAAAAAGCTAAGTGTATCTAGTTGCCAGGCAAAGACAAGGCTGCCTCTGTGAGCATTATTATTTATGGAGATTGTCCATTTAAATAATTCATAATTTTGTTTGATAGCTGGCCTTTCCAGCTGTGATTTTGTAGTGTGATTTCTTTGGGATAGTGAATAATTGAGCAGGTATTCATGGTCTTTTTTTTAATTCTTAAAAAAATCATGAAAGAAAATCTGCTTCAGGAAGATTGACTATAAAAGGATTTCTAAAAATGACAAAGGAAATCTAAAATTTGGATAAAATACATAGATGGACAGATTCTTAGTGTCTGGATTGTGAATGCTATTAGGCCAGCCCTTCAAGGTGAAGAAATAGAATATACATTTAAAAGAAAGTAGCCACAAAGTCTACAATTCATTTTAACTGTCTTTTTTTTTTTTGGTAGTGATCTAAACTATGTGAGAGGTAGGGCATATAATTTGTAGAGCTTTGGGCTTCAAATCAGAAAGACCTGAATTTGATTTTTTCTTTTTCAGATGCTTCCTAGCTGTGTGACTTTGGATAAGTAATCTGACATCTTTCTCAAAATAGAGATTATTGTCCCTACTACATTGGGTATGCAGATCAAATTAGTTAATATATGCAAATACTATATAAACATTAGTTATTAGCTTTTCCACTGAAATATTCCTCAGGCCTCTTAGACCTAAATTTCCAAATTTTCCTTTCTCAGTTATCATCCTGGGACTTTAATTTCTGCCAAGCATTATTGCTGGAAATTAAGCAATTTCTCATAAGAATTACATGTGTTACAGTAACAACAACATTATCTGATGATCAATTGTGAATGACAACTCTTCTCAGCAATACAACAATCTGGGGCAATTCTGGCGTACTCATGATGGAAAATGCCATAGACATCCAAAAAAAAGAACTATAGGGTCTGGATGCAAATTGAGGCATATCCTTTTTACTCTTTGTGGCTTTTGCCTTTTGCTCAGTTACTTTTTTTTCATAACATGGCTAATGGAAAAATATGTTTACATGATTGCACATGAATAACTTACATCAGATTGAGTGCCACCTTGGGGGAGAAGAGAAGTGAGGGAGAAATAAATAGAAACTCAAAATCTTGTAGAAAATGAATGTTGAAAAGAATCTTTACATATAATTGGAAAAAATAAAATACTATTTACTAAAAAAAATTTAAAAAATGAGCCAGTCAGTTGTGAAAATATTAGACTTTGTGGTTTGAAGTACTTAAGAGATGGACACATGGCTTAGCTCAAGACACTCAAATAAATGTGGAGCAGGAGACAAGAGGGAGGAAGGAAAGGCACTTCAGAGTTTACTGTTCACTTAAAACTGATGCAAGATCATTAACTTCAAAGCATAATTACAAAAGTTCAGGGAAAGGATACCCTTAGGTAGAAATGGTACTGGTGTAGACATCAAGATATATAAGGAGGAAAGAATGTATTATTGCTTGCCCAACAATTGTTCCCAGAATTGGATTGTGGTTGTAATCTGTTCTTTCTTTGACTACTGGGGACAGCGGAATGCTCCTTTTCAGAATAGCTCATGTAGAACTGGAATCAGGGCAAAACTGAGATCATGTATTTTGAAAGGAGCTATATCAACTTGGAATGATTATTTATTTCTTATCACTGAAGTCACAAAAACGAATCAAATAGGATTAAAAAGAAGGGGCAGATCAAAGAAAGGTCTTAAATGACCTTTTAAGATCATTTTAAGGAGAGGAGAACATAGCCAGATTATTATACTAAAATAAATAAAACAACTGAAAAAACAAAAGCAACAATAAGGACAAGATATTCCATCTTTGTTATTTGTAACTGATGTACAATTTGGATTTTAGGTCAAATCATAGACTATCATAGAACAAATAGAGTACAAACATTTCTGAGTCCAATCATATAATTGCATAGTTTAAGAAATGGAGACACAGAATGGTGAAGGGATTTATGTAGTATCATACAGCTGATAAGTATATGAAGCAAGGTTCAAGGAAACTTTTTCTTACTCTAAGGCCAACTTTTTGTCTACTCACTGTGTTGTTCACTAGGATATTTTATTTTTACTTTAGCAAGCCATTTTGGTTTCCTTTTTGGTTTGGTCACCTATTTCAATTCCCTCAATTCTGAATTGTCTTCTTCCTAATAATAACCTGGTAATTTCCCTATTACCTGCAGAATTTGCATAAGGAACTAATAGTCCCTTCTCTGCACTGTGAAACAGGTAATTAAGTTCCATGCAACCATGCCTTTCCCATGATTAGCTAGCAGATAGGTAAATATATAAGGTCCAAAAGAGAGAACCATTCACATTTATAGATTTAATGAGTGACTGACAGTACCTTCCATTCCATCCAACACTTCAACTATCTCAATCATATCCTCTAATTGTCAAAACCAGAATTGACAAACATAGGATCTTAGATATAGAACAAGAAAGGACATTAACTATCACTATCATCCCCCCCTCAGTTTATAGTTATGGGATGTTAGATTTTGAAATGTTTAGCTACTAATCCAAGTTTATACAGGTAATAAATATAAAAGGTAGAATTTTTACCAAGTCTTGGGAGGATGAAAATAAAGTGATTCCAGATATTGTGAAAGTAGATGGATTTCAGGAACCAGCTTTTAGTGCAGTGCCTGGTATATTAGGTGCCTAATAAAATATTCATTGATTGATTGACCATACCATTTCTTCTAGTTTAAATGTGTCATCCAAACCTGAGATTATTCTTGTGTGACTCAAGGATATAATATTCTGCAATATAAATACCACCTGGACTGCATTGAAGTTGAACCAAGGCCTCTTTATACAAAATATTTGTTCTAGAGTCTCTAATTCTGACTTCCAACCCCCCAAAAAGTTCTTCAAATATAACATAAGCCCTGTGAGAAATAATTCATTTGGACTCCTATTCTATTCCAATCAGTATTAATCAATTTGATATGATTCTATAGAGATAGTGATTATAAGTTCTGTACATTAGGCCCTGGAGTTGTGAGCTGTAGATTCTAAGATTGTTTGATCACAAGAAGTTAAGTAGAAATTTTTTGCTTATTTTAACTCATTTATCATCTGTAAACCAATGAGATTCTATATTTTACTATGCCACTTTTGCATATTTGAGTAACAAACTTTATAAATACAAGGTTCTAGGAGAAGGGGGCATCTCAGATCATGAGGAAGATCCAGGATCTACTTCAGTAAAGGAAACCATGGATTCTTTTGTAACATGCTGCTGAATTAGAAGCAATATTAATTTCTACAATCCTTTTGCAACTTTGCAAACTTTTGGGGTAGGAAATGGAAGAGATGTGGATATTTAGAAGGGAGATGGAGTTGCTGACTATACAAATCTTTTCTTAGTGCTTAGAGAATACTAAATATCTAGAGACTGTTGACTTCTTCCAGTATCCCTTAACAAAACCAATTCAAGTTAACTATTAGTGACTACATACCACTTGCAAACCATGGCAACTTCTTCAGACTAATAGCTTAAATATATAAAATTAATGATAGCCGAGATATCCCTGAACATTTACCAAAGCAAAGATTGCTGGTCAAATTATATACTCTGTCATAATTGAGGTAATTAAAAATTCCAAGATTGGGGAAAAGTGATATTATAAAGAACTATTTAGCTCAAGTCTTTATCCCTCCCATTAAAAAACAAAAACAAAAACAATTATGTCAAAAATTTGTAAAAGGATTCCCAGTGTAGATATAGTCCAAATCCAGGTATTCAGAAACCCAGATTTTGTCAGCCTCTTATTCAATCACAAATTGTCTGGTCTAGTTTGATGAAGAGGAAAATGACTATTGTATCTGATACTTGAGAAATCAGAAATAGGAGAAAATTATTTTTGTGTTTCACCTTTTGCAAAATTATTCAGGGGATAGGAAATGGAAAAGACATGTCAGGAAATGGGTATATAGGTGCTTGATGCACCCAAATTCAAAGCTAAGAAGATAATGTGGATTGTTTTGGACTATCTGGATAGATATCTGTCAATGTTCAAAAATTACCTATGCATATGTTTTGTAAATAAAAAGAATAAATAAGACGTGGATTAAACGCAAATATGAATCTTGGTAATATGTCAGGTATAAACTAAAATATAATTACTGTCTGTAATATAATGAATAGCTTTTCATTTAGTATCTCAACACTAAGAAATTGTTATAAGGGTTGGTATTCCCATTTTAAAGATGGAGTTACTAAGGATCAAAGGGTAATTTATACAGCTAGAAAGTCACAAAGGTGAGACCCGAACCTAAAATAACTCCCAATGTAGTAAATAAACTACTTCTCAGAACCAGGAAGACTTTAAGACCCATCTCTGACTCATTATCTCTATGCTAAATGACACATCACATTGTTTTTCAGTGCATCGGGCAATTCCCTTAGACTATAAATTTCAGGCAATGTGTCTATCTGTACTGGAAGATGAAATTTCCTCACTAGAAATTAAATTCCCTATACACACACACACACACACACACACACACACACACACACACAAAATCACAGATTGGATCCTAATTTATGCTTCCAAAATTCAATTAATGTTTAATTAATAAATTACAATGTAATAAAAGTAATTGTAAATTTCCTTCCAGATCTTGTCATTTGAGTTTTTCATTTTTCTTTTTTTCATATAGAGCCTGAGACCCAGAACTATGAAAGGGCATATACAAGGTCATACTACTACTTTATTAGAGGAAAAACTAAAGCATTTGATTCCTAATCTAAGGTTTAAAAGGGGTGACACTAGGTAATAGGCCTTTTTTCCCCTCTGATAAATAATATATATTATTTATTCTTATAACTGAATTTGAAGGGAAAAAAATGGACCTAAGACAACTGAAACCCATAGGTAAGCATGGAAGTAAGAAAATATTTTAGTCTCTGAAATGTACTGAGGACAGAACAAGGACGTGCACTAAAATGGTGTTTTCTCCTGTTTGTCACAGGCTACATAACCCTCACAAGTTCTATTTTCTTCCTTTTCTTATGACCTGAAAACCCCCTTATCCTTAGCTTCACCCTATTTGTCATATTCTCCCTCACAACTCATCAATACTATAGAGTCCAGGCTCCTTAAACTTTTAATGACTCCAAGTACATAGGTATATAAAGTAGGTATGCAAATCAAACATTAACTGATAATAAATCATACTTTCATGCTCCCCTCATTCAGTTACAAGACTAGGGCTACAATTTGAAATTTAAGAAACTTTGTGTTTTGACTTGATTTTGGTTCTTGGGGAAATTCTCAAATGGATTTCTAGCCTATGGCCTCAACACATTGTTACTCAAAAAAATATTTTAACTCACATAAACCACATCTAAGCCTAGGGCTGAATCAAACTTGGGCATAAATTAGGTCTCTTGATTATTGTCTGAACCCCAGAATATAAATCCTACATAATCCAAAGTTCATGAATTAGCAGTGTGAAGTGGCAGGCAAAAAAAAAAATAATAATTCAGGTGACTCTGGAAATACTTGTATGAAATGATGCAAAGGGAAGTGAGCCGGAAAAGGACAAATATCTATATTATAGCAAATATATTATAAAAATAACCAACTTTGAAGAATCTAAGAAATTTGATCATCATGATGTTCAACCATAATTCCAGAATAACCATAAAGAAATGCATCTACCTTGAGATTGATAAGTGATGAACTGGCTAAATCCATAGAAGGAGATATATATTTTTGGACATTGCAATATGGGGATTTGTTTTGCTTGGTCAGGCATATTTGTAATAAGATTTTGTTTTTGAAAAAAAAAAATATATATGTTAGCTAAACAAATAGAGAATTTCTCAGAGTAAGCGTATCTTCCCTGTCAAAGATGAAGAAGAAAACAATTGTTTTATTTAGTACTTGAGAAATGGATGAAAATGGTTCTGTGAGGATCCCCTGAAGTCTTTTCCATTCAGTTCTGTATGCCATGGGTTATGAAAGGCAGTGATAAACCAGAGTATCTAGTAGAGAGACCAGCATATTGAAGAGTTATGCCATATGCTAGTTGCTAAGAATTTATGAAGTGGTTACCATGTTCCAGGCACCATGCTAGAGACAGATAGGGAAACAGACAATTCCTGTTCTCAAGGAGTTCAGAGTCAGATGATGGAAAACAACCTGAAAAAAAAACCTTTATTAACACAATTTTTGTATAGCATAATTTGGAGAAAATCAACAGGAAGTAGACTTTAGCTTTAAGGGAGATCAGAAATGAAAAACAAAACAAAATAAAACAAAAAACCCGAGGTATTTATTTTGAAGAAGAGAGAACTAAGGATAAGGATGGTTTTGTGTTTAAATTTTTAACTAACTTGATAGACTAATTTTTTCCCATGGAGAAAGATTGACTAGCTTTATCTATTCCCAGAAGATAGAAATGGGATTTCAGAGAAGAGACAATTTTATTTTATTTTTTTTTTTATCAGAGAAATCTCCCTAACAGTAAATGTTGACTCAGAGAAAGACTGATTTCTTGGGAGATGGTTCATTTTCCATCTCTGGATATGTTTAGCAGTTTGGCTGACCAAAAAGCCAGTCCAATATATTTTGGTGGAGATTAGTTTTGCTTGAGGGTTGGATGCTACTGATATTTCCTTTAACTCTCAAAGTTTTGGATTTAGTGACTCTGAAATGTATAGTGACTAGTTGGGCACTTGCATGTCACAATAGCGAAGTCCTGATTTTCCCCTTAGTCCCAAATTGGAGTTTGCATCGGGTGTGCAAAGTAGGGTAGAACAAAGCAACAGATAATGTAGGGGCAGCTAGGAAGCACAGTGGAGAGAGAATCTGGGCTTCATGAGTTCCAATCCAGCTTCAGTCAGTACCTGTCTGAGTACTTAACTTTATTTGTTTCAGTTCCTCATTTGTAAAATAAATTGGAGAAGGAAAAGAGAAAATCCCAAATGGGATAATAAAAAATTGGACCCTATTGAAACATCAGCTACAAAATAGGTATGTAAAGAGCACTTATGAAGATGAACAACCATGTCATTTGAATTGGAAGATCAAGAGAGAGAATGTTCAGCAGGCTCATTTTGCAATTGAGGAAAACTGAGTCTTGAGAGGTGATGCACCTTATCCAAGACAATTTCTACTTCACTTGGAAGAAGCTTCTCTTAGCCATCTCCAAGTCATTACACTATGCATCCTCACTAGTTGTCCTTCATGCCTGGTATTCTCTCATTCCTCATCTTCACCTTTTGGCTTTCCTAACTTCCTTCAAGTCCCAGATACAATCCCATCTTCTCTAATATGTGTTTCTTGGTGTTCCTTAATGTATTCTTAATGTTCCTTAATGCATGAGGAATTAGCCTTCCCTATGGGATTACTTCCAATATGCCTTGTCTGTCTGTACATAATTATTTCTATTTACCTGATATCTCACCCATTAGAAGATGAGCCTTGAGGGAAGCCTGATTTGTTTTTCCCTTTGTCTTTCTTTGTGTAATACTTGTTTAATAAATAATTTCTGATTACTTGATTTAATCCTATAACTTGCCACCCTTCCTAAAATTAAAAAAAAAAAAGAAAGAAAAAAAAAACTTCTTCCTTAGTGACTTAAAAGAGTCCTAGTTAAAAGTGTTTAGGAGAACTTACCTGTGAAAACAGTCATGGACTCCACACAAGCTATTGACAATCATATCACACACACACACACACACACACACACACACACATAGATATATATATCTATATATCTATATATCTATATAGATATATAGATATATATATCTATATATATATATACACACAATTTTTCTGGCATGTAAATGGCATGTTTCCATGTACAGGCAAATAGAATGACAACCTATATCAAACTCATTTTTGGAGTATTGAGGACATCCCTCTGCCACCTACAAAATGCACCCCCTGCATTTTGATAATGCAGTTTCATAAAAGAGGTTCTTAAGTCTTTTAGCATTGGGCATTCATTATTATTTTTTTCCCCTGAGGCTGGGGTTAAGTGACTTGCCCAGGGTCACACAGCTAGGAAGTGTTAAGTGTCTGAGACCAGATTTGAACTCGGGTCCTCCTGAATTCAGGGCTGGTGCTCTATCCACTGCGCCCCCTAGCTGCCCCTCGGGCATTCATTATTGTGAAAATATGCAAAAAATGTGCTGAGCAGGGATCTTCTCATGCTTTTTTCCTTGTTACTTCACAGAACTATAGGTATAATATTAGATATTTCTCTGAAACATATTATAAGAAATAAGAGGGGGATATAAGAGTACCATGGTAATAATTTATTTATTTTATTTTTATTTTATTTTTTTCTTTTTCTGAGGCTGGGATTAAATGACTTGCACAGGGTCACACAGCTAGGAAGTGTTAAGTGTCTGAAGGCAGATTTGAACTCAGGTTCTTCTGAATTAAAGGCTGGTGCTCTATCCACTTCACCACCTAGCTGCCCCACCATGGTATTTAAATCTAAGGCTTAGCAGGGATCTCAGAAGCTTTTCAAATCAATTTAGATTTAAAGGACCCTCTAAAATATTTTCCAGTGAGAGAGATGAATAATTGAACCCCTATTTTAATGGACCCCTATTCTATTCTAATAAGTTTTAATCACCTTGATGTAACCCCAAGAGGTGATGATTAAAAGCACTAGTAGTAGACCTCAAAATTGTGAGCAAAAGATTCTAAATTTACTTGCTTATGATAGAAAGTTAAATCGAGGACTTTCACTCTCTGTTGTGATTGAGCCCAGAATAACAGAGATAATTCAATTATATGGAAAATCCCCCAGCCATTTTTGTTACTCCTCCATCCCTTGTCATCCCTTTATTGCCCAATATGGAGAGATGATCATGAGAATGTGACTAATAAGTAACCCTGGTGAGTAACCCGTGGTCTGTCCTTCTATCAGCCTATTAGCTCATGCAGAGGTTTTCATTATTATTAGCCTAACTCCATGAATCTGCTCCTTGATTTTTGTAGGACCTCCTGGAAGGTCTAGATAGCTTTGTTAAGAACTGTTCACAAGTCCATGTATCAACCAATGGGATTCTGTATTTTGTATAATGACCCCTAGAGGGTCAAGGGCAAAGTCTATCCATCAATCAGATTCTGAATTTTTGTCTGCCTTAAGTATATTGTCTGGTTATCAAGTACTATAAAACTAAGATCCTAGAGGAAGGGGACATCTCAAATCATGAAGGAGATGTGAAATCCATTTCATAAGAGGGAACTGTGCACCTTTTAATAAAGTTTCATTGGCTCAGAGCTCTACTTCAGTGATTTTTTTTGTTTGTTTTGTTTTGTTTTTGTTTTGTTTTTCATTTTTCTGCAGATTGGACAATGTTGAAAATCCTCACACCAGCAATGTCATTGAACTCAGCTTTTTCTTCATCACAAAAAAGAGAGAACGCATTACCTTCCAAGGCCATCTGTATTGCTATGGAGCACCTCTGTTTGCTCAAAACTTTTTTTCCCCTTACAAGTCTTTATCAAAGTGTCATGTATTTGTCCTAGAGGGCAAGCAAAATTAGACCATTCTCTTACTGCATAAAAACCATTCCTATTATTTTAAATAATCTATCCTCATCCCAAATCTTCTCATAGCTAATGAGGCTCAGTTCCTTCAGTTGATTCTATTACGTCCAGAGCTGGAATAAGTCATAGTCCTGATTGCTCTCATCTAGATACTCTTGAAATGTATCATTATCTTTAAGCTGTGATACCTGAAATGAACACAATACTGCAGAGGTGAGTAAAGCAGAACAGCCTTATTTTTGGACATTATGTCTCCCTTAAAGGAACCTCAAACCATTTTTTGGTGACTGCCATATCATAATGTTCACTCTTACTCGACTCACAGGCCACTCAGAAATTGAATTTCCATAAAACCAGATGGATACTGACTCCCTAATGAGAGAGGGTTTCTCATGGAGGATTTTGGAGGCTTAAAATTAGAGGTCTTCAAAGACAATGTAAAATTGCAATTATGTGATCTAATTTAAAAAGGTCAAGATTTGAATTCAGGAACACCTGGATACACCTTCTAGCTCAATTTATTATCTTTTTGACCTATGATAAGTCACTTAAAAGTTATCCGATTCAGCTTTCTCATATATAAAATAGAGATAACATTGGTACCTAATGTACAGATCAAATAAGGTTATACTGAATATCCTTAAAGTTTTAGTGTGATTTAAGTTTCAATAGCTTTAAATTGCGTAATGACTTCTGGGATGCCATGTATTAGGGAAGTTTCTGGCTGATATTAAAGTTCCATTAAATGTGATCTCTGATGATGATGATGTACATTGATAAAGCTTATCCCTCACTATAAATTCCCTACACAGATGAAAGAATATGTTCACTTAAAATAGTTCACATTTATATACTTTCAGATTTGGAAAAAAAAACATTTTTTATATATTATCTTAACTTATTTTCTTGATTCTTTCTTCCCAGAGGCAGATAATATTGAGTCTTTAAAGCTGTCTGCCCCAATTAGACTATAAACTCCTGGAGCTCAGGAACTCTATAGTTTTTGCAAGGCAATGTAGTAAGTGACTTGTTCAGAGTCACATCGCTAGTAAGTGTCTGAAGTAGAATTTGAACTCAGGTCTTCTTGACACCAGGGTTAGTGTTCTGTCTTCTGTACTACCTACCTACCCCTAGGTACTATTTTTTTTAAAGTCTTATTTACATCCTCAACATTTAGTCCAAGTCCTAACACACAATAGACAATAAATAAAAGTTTATGCACAGACTGACTGACACTCTATAAAACTGCCAACTAACCCAGAAGAAAATGATTATATTTGGACAACAAACTGTTCTTCTATATTTACTAAATCAGAAGTTCTCCCATCCTGGAATCTATAACTGTTAAGATGATTTGCTTCTTCAAAGAAATTTCTTAAACTTGAGAAAAAGCTTCCAAATGAATGGACTAACTAAATAGAATTTGTCAGAAGGTACATGTTTTGCCCATGGAAAGGAAGCACTTCCTAGGAATCAGAGACTTGCAAAGTTAAATTGGATTGCCTCAAAAAAAAAAAAGATTTCCAATACTTGAAATGTTCACACACAAACTGGATGACAATCTAATGAGCAAGAGAAGGAACTTTTTTACATTAGGAAGGAGACCTGAAAGGGATACCTTGTAAGTTTCCTGCTAAATTCTGCATTTTTATGATTTTACAAATCAATTGATTGCCATGCAAAATAATGCCAAATACAATATAATGCTAAATGTTTTTGAGTATCGCTCAATGTGATTTTCCAGGGAAACTCAAGAGGCAGATTATGAACATCATTAAAATACATGAATATCCACATCTAAATTAAATAGTACCACAATCAAGGGGTCAAGGAAGTTGCAATATTAGAGCAGGAAGATATCAGATGCTGCCAGTTGTTCTAATGAGAACATGTTTTCTCTCATGCTGAGGCATCCAAAAGCTAGATTATAATAGAAAAAGATTAAGAATGGGCTTAATACAAATATTAATTATATACCCAGGAAATACAAACTATGAACTGGTATTCTTTAAATTGACTTGATTATATTTTGACTGATAGACACAGGGATTGAATCTTTGATTTCACTATTACAACTCTAGATGATTATTACTGTTATAAGATGAATGAAAGCTAAGTCCTTCTATTTTCTCTTAGGCATTTTAATTTTCCAGAGTGATGAGCCCCTCTCCATGATCAGAGTACCCTCCAATGAATGCAGAATTGTGTAAAAAAAAAAGTATGAGACTTGAGAGTTCTGTACTGTCTGGTTATCAAATACTACAAAATTACTAAAATCCTGGAGGAAGGGAACATCTCAAATCATGAAGAAGTTCTGAAATCTACTTCACTAGAGGAAACTGTTGACCTTTTAATAAAGTGCCATTGGCTTAAAGCTCGCCTTTGTTTTTGTTTGTTTGTTTTGTTTTTGCCATTTACTATTTTAGACAAGGAGCTCACTTTTTGAGGCTATCTTCTTTTCCATATCTGAACAATGAAGTTTGGATTGGTTGACTGTTAGGATTACTAAGTGAGAACTCAGGTTGTCTGGACAGTGACAAGGTGAGAATTCAGGTTTTCTGGACAATTACAAGGTGAGAACTCAGGTTGACTTGATAGAGGGGGCAAGCTCATTGGCTGGGGTGGTTCTTCCCAGAAGCCCTTGCATTATCCCATGCCCATTCTCTGGGAGGATAAAAGAGACAGCACTGGGCCCAGAGAGCAGATCGGCCTGGAGAAGGATAAGAGCTGGAGGAGATTCAGAGCCAGGATTCAAGAAGGAGACTCTGCATTGCATCAGGCTTGACGGGGCTCTCTGAAGGAAGGGAAGTCACTTCTCTGGACAATAGTTAACAGCAACTACCTGGAGACAACGGTTCACTACAGGAAGAAGAATCTGTCTGAGAGATTTGAGTAGACAAAGCAGATCTCTTCCCAGAGAGTGATCCGGCAGCTTCTAGAGACGACAGCTAGCTACAGTTGACTAATAAGGTCTTCTCCAACTCTAAATCTAGGATTCTAAGATTTTCAATCATGTACTTAATCCTACAACAATAAAGTCCCTGAAACATCATAAGTTGCCATAATATGAATCTACAAAGAGAATCATATCATGTCCACTGAAATACACAATTGTAGGAAGCAAGAGTCTGACACAAGTGAAAATCTTATTGCATAGTATTTTTTTCCATGAGACACAATTTCAGTGCTATAAAACTGACTTCAAATAAATAAGGCTGCACTAATAGAAGAGTTTAATAGTCAGACACATGCATAACAGGTTTTGAGGTACTCTGAGTAAAATCTTTATTAAGCAAAATTACTTTTCATACTAATGATTTCTAGGGTATCTTGTCATAAAAGATTTATTTCAATCCATTGTTGAACCAAAAAATGTATGAAACACTTAGCATGTACTTGACACTATACCATTCACATATAGAAAGTAAACATTGCCTGTCCTCAAGGAGCATGCATTCCGTCTTGGGATAAAGTATATAAACTAAGATAAACAAATATTAATTCTATAACCAGGGAATACAAACTAATTGGGAAGAGGATAGCCAATTATCATAGTTCATAAATATCTATTAAATATTTACTATGTGTCAGTCACTATGCCAAGTTCTGGGGATATAAAAAATAAGAAAAAGAAAGATAGGCCTTAATCTTGCAATACAATGAAGGGAAGACAATACACAAAGAACGTTGCAAAAGAGCCAAAGGAGAGTTAGCTGAGAATTGGTTTCAAAAATGATGAAATTTCCAATGAGGAGCTTTTCCTGGTGGCCAGGAGATTGCAGGTTCAGGGACAGGGTTAAATACATTATGTTCATACAAGGAGAGCTGCTTATGAAAAATGAACCCAGTAACTGGTGAATAAATAAAGCATCATATAGGAGGTGGGGTTTTTGAGAGACAAAGAACAAGAAAGTGTATTTCAAGTAAGGGAGAAACCCATTGCAAAGGCATAGAACATAATATATATGGACAATGGCAAATAGATTTATTTGGTTGGAATTGATAAGATATAAAGAGGGTGAAGGGTACAAAGAACTTGGAAAGCATACCTGGAACAACACTGAAAAGAGCATTAAATGCCAAGTAGAAGAATTTGTATCTTATTTTGAGACAATGGGGAGCCATAAAAGTATCTTGATAAGGGAACCATAGGATATGATTTATGCTTTGGAAACATCAACTTGGCAGCTGTGTGGGAAAAGGATTAGAAAAAAAGGGGAAAAAGATGTATCTGTGAGACCAATTTCTAGTCAAATATTTTAGTGAGTTGTGGGAAAAGAGCCTGAAGAAAGGTTGCTTGAATGTGAAGGAGACATATTGGAGAGATGCTGTAGAAGTAGAATGGATTGCCCTCAAAACACTGATTGGATGATGGGTGAAAAAGGAGTTACAAATAAGTCTAAAGTTGCAGGTGTGGATGACTGAAAAAATGTCAGTGCCCTTAACAGAAATATGGGACTTAGAAGAAGGAAGTAGTTATTTAAGGACACTTTAATTGAGAGAGACAATATGTAGATAGATTTACTGAATTCATCTTTGTCTACTTGTTTTATGAATGATTCCATAGACCAAAGACTGGGTGTTGCAAGCTTAGGAAGAAAGTTTCTTCATTTTCACGAAGTAGAACAATAGCATCCAGCTTCAGGAGTAGGAAAGACCTCTGACTTTTCTCAATTTTCTTTTTTTTTTAATGCAGAATCAAAGGGAGAGAAGAGGAAAGAAAAGATTTAAAATATATTGTGAAAGAAAAATGTATAGCTGTCAAATTTATCTTAGGAAAAATCATAAGGAGATTAAAATATTTGGGTGAGAGAGAAAGAAACCAACTGGGCATGGAAGACTTCGTATTTGACTCACCATGTTTGGTCAATTATAACATTAAGCAACTCCCTTTACTTTCTATAGCCTTTCCCCCCTCATCTATAAAACGACTAGAAATTAGCTGGTAGCTTAAGCAAATGAATAGATTTTAGTAGTGGGAGGTAAGTAATATTTTCATTCAGAATAGTGCAAAGGTATGAAGACAAGAAATGAAATGGGAAATTCAGAGTACAGGAAATAGGCTCTTTTATGACTCCAGATTCATTTAATAAAGAGAATAGAATTATGATAAGTAGAAGGCAAAACATGGAGTGCTTTGGAAAGATCAACCCAATTTCAATACCTGGCAAGTTCTAAGATGTGGGTGCATAAGTCAGGAATAGTTATATAATTCTCTTGGATCATCTTAAAGTAGAGATGGACAACCAAAGCTAGTAAGTTTTGAACAATACAGAAAATTCATTCCATTAGACCTCAGAACTAATATTGTATGCATCCATCAAATGAATTCACAGTTCATGTGAAAGACTTAACTCTTTTCTGCCCAGATATTTTAAAGATGAAGAAACCATGCTCATATAAATGTGATATAATTTCTATAGTGAAAAGAGCTTTGGATTTGGAATCATGGGATTTAAACTGGATTATCAGCTCTGGCATATGCAGGAAAAGAGCAGGTAATTTTTTTATATATTTTGTTTTGTTTTAACTTTCCTTTTTATTCTTTCCTTTCCTCCTTTTGCTGATTTTTCTATTCCTTTCATATTCATAGGATTTTTAGTGTTGGAACACATTGTTCCAACTTATATCACCAAAAGAAATCCCCATTATAGCATACACAAAAAATCTCAGCTCTTCCAAAACTCTCCAGGGAGGGAAGCCTGTCACTTCAAAAGACAGTTTAATTTTGAGATAGCTCTAATTATGAAAAAAAGATTCCTTCTCCCCCAACCATACAGCCTAAATTTTCCTCTGCAATTTCTATTCGTTGCTTCTAGATTTCCCTTCTACGTGACCTCTTCCTGCAACTGAGTTCCATATAACACCAACTCAAACCCTTTATCATCCTGGTTGTTATCCTCTAAATGTTCTCAATTTTTTCATTGTCCTTATTAAACTATCATACCAAGACTTGAACACGTATTTCAAGTGTATTCTTATTCAGATAGAGGATAGGGGGACCATCACCATCTTATAAGTAGAAATTATGACTAAGTTTGAATAGACTTTCAAAGAAAGTTCATGAGAAAGACTTATTTAATACTGAACAAATGAAACAATTCATAGAAAGAAGCCATTAATAAATGAAGTCTTATAGATAATCTTACAGCCCATGTCTATAAAGGCTTTTGTGTCTGTCACATCACATGATTAACTCACATTAAACCCTGCTTTCTAGAAAAGCTCAAAGCAAGTGGTGGACCAGTTTGTATTTTTGAAGAAATAGAATGGAAGCAGCTGGGATATAATGAAAACATGGCTGGGTGGGAAGTCAAGAGATCCAGATGTTAGATCCTACTGCATTGTTAATTAGCTTCCTGATAGTCTGAAAAACTTCCACATTTGTAAAGTGAGGAGTTTAAAAAGGTTCAATATTTTCATTTTTTAAAAGGAAAAAGTGGAGAGAAGTAACTATGACTTTAATTCTAGAAATAAAAAAATAAAATAAAACAAATTAGGCAATCTGAAATCCCATACAATTTTGTGACTGTCCCCTTCAATTCCTCTATGTTACCTTCAGTAATAGTCAGTTTCATTTATGGTCATAGTTGACATTTGAAAATATTTCTCCTTTCCTTCCTCTCTGCTTCCTAATTTTTTGAATCCTCCTCCTCCCCTTTTTTATTTTTCTTCTTTCTCTTTCTCCTCATGATCTTCTTCTATCTTCTTTTCATTAAATATAAAAATCTCTCTTTATCCTCATCAACCAAGCATATTTCCTATCACATAGTAGATGTAGAATAATTTTGAATGAATGACTGTCTTTCAAACTTAGCTAATAAGTCCAGTTGACTAAAACCTATGACTTTGTCCTATATAAAAATAACAAGATGGAAACTTTCAGGCCAGCAGATCCAGTGTTGCTCTCTGAAAATCCATCTTCTTGTCACTCTATCCTTTCCCCCTCCTTATAGGTCAAGTTCCTCATCAGCCAGATGAGGATGAATGACATCTCTTTGCACTTAGCAGAAAAAAATTCCTCCATAAGAAGGATTAACTTTCCCCATGAGAATGTTAGTCATTTTCTGATAATCAGAGATTTTTACACAGAGTGCCCTCTGAGTACTTCACATACTTTTGTGTTACTCATGTATCCTTGTTCCACTACCTAGAGTTAAGTACGTTGTTTCCATCATTCTGATTATATTCATGGGTGAGCATCCTTGTTTAGGACCACTGCAAGTAGATGAATGGTAACATTTGGTCTTCAGTAACTGATTAATTGGCCATAATTCATTTGTACCATGGCATACTTAAATGTGTTCTGGAATTACTGATTATCAAACATTTATTGAATTGTAGAAGGCAATTTGGCATATGAAATAAAGGTTGATTTCCCATAATCTATTACAGAAGTGTCAAATTCATGGCCTGTACCTGAACTAGATTAAAATGCAATTGGGAAATGTTTAACAAAGTAAATAAAAATACAATGCAACAGAATGTTAATTTCCAGTTTTCAAAGTCAATATACAGCAGAAGGGATACATTTTCTATTTTGAGTTTGACTTTATTGGTCTAGCTCCCTGTTCTCCACCTTCATGGTTCTTTAGAAACCCCCTCCCCAAGAAATATTGCACAGACTTTTTTTCTGCCTTTGATCTTTTTAGAATATATAACCAGGAATATATTGATTGCTGAGTAAAGAGCATGAAATGATTTAATGACTATATTCATATGCTTTCAAATTGTTTTCTGGAAAAATTGGACCAAGTCTTGGTTCTCCTAATAGTATCAATAAGTCTGACATTCTACAACACTCCAATATTGACTACTTCCCTCTTTTATCATCTTGATTGATTTTATGGATATAGGTTAAATCCTCAAATATAACATAATTTTCATGTTTGCTGATTATTAGTGATGTAGAACATTAAATTTATATAATATAATAGACTAATTGATTTCTTGTTCTGCCCAGCAACAACAGCAATAAATAAGGATTGTCCTTGATTGGTCTGACAAAGATTCATGAAATTTAAGATGAAAGTCACTAATTTCTCACAGATAATAATGGTACCATAGGGGAATTAAAAGAATTTTGCAGTGTATTGCTGCTAAAAGTATTTTCTTGAGATTTGAATAGCAGTAATTATGATATTTTAGTAGTACCTTGGAAAAAATGAACTTTTTAGGTCATTTAGCCATTCTGGGGATAATTCATCAAAGAATGTTTCTTCGCCACTTCCCGCAACCCCCCCCCCCAATCTCGATACACACACACACACACACACACACACACACACACACACACATCAGAATCAGATAAATTAATACTGGAAACAAAAGATATCTGGTTACTAATATACATACCATGTGATAGTATACTTGTTAAAGAATTAAATTTTAAGGTAAGAATGCAGGGACTCCAGATAAAAATGCTAAATAATGAATTTAAGATAAAAAAAAAAAACAACAACAAACTATGAGCTATTGATGTATGTAAAAATATTTTCTTGAAATCTAAACTTTTTCCCATTAATCTTGATCCTCTCTAGCTTTCTTTTGTCTTCCATGACCCCAGCTGAAGTATTTTCCCTTCTCTTTAAGCTCTTGCCCTCCCCAAATTCCAACCAAGAGATTGTGTTTTTTTTTCCCTTGTCAAAACTTCTCATAACAACTCTTTTGCCTTACACTTTTTACTTTCACTTACCTTAATTTTGCTTTTATCAAAAAGAATTTGTGTAATTATCTTATTCTCTCTCTTCATAAATGTATCTTAGAGGCAGAGATGTACTAGTAAATGTATAATGACAGATCTCTGAAAAAGCAAATTATTCTCCCATATAGTTTAAATTTAATCTGTATAATTAACATTTTCTCTATCATTTTTTTTTTGGTGAGATAATTAGGGTTAAACGATTTGCCCAGAGTCCACAGATTATTTGTATTAAGTATCTGAAGCTAGATTTGAACTCCAGTGTTCCTGATTCCAGGCTTGGTGTTGTATTCACTGTGCACTCAGCTGTCCCTTCATCACTTTCTTAAGTCTAGAAATCAATAGAAGAATAAAAAAACCCTCTAATTTAGAATATTTGTCAATTTCTGACATTTATGTATTCATGCTTAAAATTCAACAATTGGCTCTCAAAAGCTAGTTTGATCTTATTTCAACCCACTTCTTTTAAGTATAATTTATTTGACCCATTTATTGTCCAGATGAAGTAACAGAAATCTATTGTGATAAAAAGAATTGCCAAAATCACTTCATGATGTTAGTATTTTGTCTTTATTTATACCTTAATACCACAAACATAATAGGTATATTTTATAATATATGTGTATATAAATGTACACACATATACCTATATGTATCAATGTAAAATGTATGTATAAGATCAATAACATATATATATATATATATAAAACCTAAAAGTTCTTGTAAAATTAAATGTGTTTTGTGTACTTCCTCAGAAACTGAACAATTTTTGTACCTTTCACATCACAACTTTCTTTTTATTATTAATTTTATAATTATAATTTTTGACAGTACATATGCATAAGTAATTTTTTACAACATTATCCCTTGTATTCATTTTTCCAAATTTTCCCCTCCCTCCTTCTACTCCCTCCCATAGATGACAGGCAATCCCATACATATTAAATGCACATCACAACTTTCAATGGAGAGAATGAACTACCCAGGAGTTGACAACCTTTCATCATTTTAGATGTGAAGTTTCCCGACTTTCTTCTTTCTTACTAAGGAGTGAGCAAGACAAGGCACAATAATTCAGCCATGTTATTGAATGATCATTCCTGCCATGTATCTGGTACAAGATATAATGAAAAAGAAATAAAGTCAAATCACCAATGATTACAAAATTTCAAGGATGATCAATCAAAAAATTTCACCTATTTGATATTCCATGTACAACTGTACATGAATGTACAATTCATTCCCATCTTCTGCTTGTGTGCTTTTGTACAATTTCCTCCCACTTTCCAGGAAAGCTCCCCCTCTGCTCACTTGATATTCAAATGTCATAATGCATAAGCTACTTCCCAGGATTGCCTGCTTATAATCACTGCCTTCTTTCTTTTCCAAAAATAATCTCTAAAAATTTCTATCCCTGTATTGGATTTTCTTATTTGTGTACAAGAAAATATAAATTTCCTGAGGACAAAGAATACTTTCTTTTGTCTTTGCATTCCTGATTCTTAGCATAGGGCCTGGAATATGATAGAAACTTCATAAAATTGTTCAGAATTTAAAGTAATAAAAATGTTTAAAGGTTAAAGATGAATCAAGTTTTCATTGATTCTATTCTGATTTTTGCAGGTAGCTGGTCGCCAAAGAAAAACAATTGTTCAATTTCACTCTCTTCTTCCAGAGAGATTTATTTGCTCAAGAAATATTTATCTATCATATACCATGGACACTGGATTGTGTCAAATGTTGAATGTGTGTGTGTGTGTGTGTGTGTGTGTGTGTGTAAGATAAATTGTTCCTTAACAGACCATACTTTTAGGGAAATGAAACCATAAGTATATTAAAGGAAAATATATACTCATTTCTGAGATTGGAAGGAGGACCTTAGAAACTATGCTGATTCCCCAGGATTCCTGTAAGAAGGAACAATTTCATAGAAATTTGAAGGAAGGAATTTGAAACTAGGAATTATTTAAGTCTGGTGTAAGGATTCAATACATTCTAGGCTTTGGAAATCTAAGAGACACAGCAGATAAGAGTATCACATCTGGAGTCAGGAAAAGCTGTATTCAAATTTGATCTCAGGAACTTTCTGTTACTCTAGTCAAGAAACTTCATTCTTTTTGCTTTAATCTTTTCACCTGTAAAATGACTTAGAAAAGGAAATGGCAACATGTCAGTATCTTTGCCAAGAAAACCCTAAAAAGGATCATGAAGAATCAGAAAATGACAGGTCTTAGAGATAGTCTGTGGTAAAGATATGGAATAGGATACATGATGTCATAGAAAGTCAATAATTAAGTCAATTCGACTTTATTATAGAGCATGTGAAAGAGACTAACATGGAGTAAACCTAGAAAAATAGACTGGAGTCACATTATTAAGGGATTTCAAACTTAATAAAAATACTTGTCTTTTTTTCCCCCTAAGGGCAAGAGGGAATTATTGATGCTTCTTGAGCAAGAGATAGGTATGATCAAATGAAGAATTTAGGCATATCAATTTGGCAGTCATAGTTTAGAGAATAGTTCAGAGCACAGAAAGACAAATTAGGAAGTTACTAAAATAGTTGAAAGATGAAATGTGTCAGTGATTAAGGGCCACCAATTAAGTCTGGATGAAGGTGGTAAAATGGGGGAACTGGCCTAGATGAAGGGGTATACACAGGATCTGACCAAAAAGCCAAAAATGGTCAAACTAGAGTTGAGCTAGCAGAAGTGATTAGAGTCAGGAATAGCAGTACATAGCCATTGAAATTAGGATGGAGTCAGGGAGCACTGTTTGAAGGCCCTGAATCTCAATTTTGCATGCAGGGAAAGGTCATATGCTGCCTGGAACACTGTGCCATCATCAGAATGAGGTATTAGAAAAATCACTATGGCACTCTACCAGGCAAAGAGATAAATATACTTTAAAAGAAGAAAAGAGCATGACCTATCCATGAAACCCTCATGTTTATTAAAAAAAAGAATGAGAACCCATGCTCATGAAGTCAGGGGGCAGCTATTGAAGTTTCCAGCCTACTATGTTCAAAGTGAAGGTTTTTTGTTCTTTAATCTCAGCCCCTAAGAAGCATTCATAAAAGTCTTTCTAATGGCAGTAATATTGTTTTAATATTTAAATCTCCCAACTTTGCAGTGTTACAGGGCATTTACTCTTGCACTAATCCACTTATGTTACATTCCTCTCCACATGGCTTCCACAATGTAAGCAAGAAAGAAATTGTGCTCTTATCCAGTTTTTTTTTCTCATGGAAATGATGTGTACATATGAGAGATCTAGATAAGATGTTCTAAATGGAAATGATATTTTAATGTACATTTATTAATTTATCCTTTATCTGGCTGGTGGAAGGAATACTTTGGAGATGGAAACTAGAGTGAATTTCTAATTCACTTAATTTTCTGGATGATCAGGTCTCACTAATTTGGTCTGCTTATTAGCTATTGAATATGGATGAAAATGGAAGTGTGACTGATAGCAAAGAAATACTAGGCCAAATTGATGGCTCTCTGTTGGAAACTCCATCTACTGTACCATCAAATTAGACTCCTTTTAAAGTAGTCCTTCCTCCCTGAGGCTGAAATCGACTTCTAATTGGATGAGAGAGAAGGGTGGATCATTTCTCTTTCATGACATTGGGGATCCAGGCACTCATCTAATTCGATGGTGCCTAGAATTCTGGTGGTGTTGAAGTACTGAATATGCTTTCCCACCTTGTCATAAGAACACCTTTAAGGCAACAAGAATAATGAAACTCAGGAGTAATGTGACTCTTTTCTTTAATAATCTATAAGCCAAAAGTCCTATTAAGACGTTTATTTTTTAAGAGCAAGCAGTATAGATTTCCAGTTTCTTTCACAAATTTTTATTCTCTTCTCCTTTTCAAGTATACTCATTTTATTATTTGCCAAGAAAATCACCACAACAGCAACAGCAGCAACAAAAACAAAAATAATAGGAATAATTAAGTCTTTATATATTTTTAAGTTATGAGATTGAATGGAAAGTGGTTATCAGGGGAAAAAAAGACAAAACATTCATTAGACATTTTATACCATTTCTCTGTTCTGGTTCTTCTATTTGATTCTTCCTCTCAGTCTCCTTTTCTGAGTCATCCTCCAAGTGATGTCCTTAACAGTGAATAGACATTGAAGTTTCACTAAGCATCCACTTCTCTTTTATTTCAATACTCTCTTCCTTTCTGACTTCATCAGCTCCCCTGGGTTCCTATGCAAAGAACTCTAGGATGTGTATCTATCCAGCTCTAGTCACTCTCCTTGGCTTTAGTCTTGAATCACCAACTGTCTATTGGATAATTTGACTCAGATCCTCTGTAGACCTCTGTAGAGCAAACTTCAATTTCCCAAATAGTTCTTATGATCTTTCTCTTCTAACCCACACCTTATATGATACTCTCTATTTTTCTAATGAGGGCAGTTTATCCTTTCAGTCATCCTGATATGCAACCTTAGTTAAATTGTTAAAATTCTCCATACAGAGATATATGTTATACATCTCTGTATGGAGAAATGTTGAAGTTATAGAGTAGTCAGACTTCCCAAACCAGGGCACCAAAATTAGAGATTTCAGTCACCAGATGATACCCAAAAATAATGGGCTGGTATTATGAGTTGAATCAAAAGAATCCTCCAAATCAAGGGACAAATATTTTATCATACTGCTAAGAGTGGGCTAAGTCCAGAATCATTTACAGTAAGGAAAGGGGTTTCAGCAATTAACAAGGGGAAAAACAAGTTCCCTAAAATTAAACAGAAGGAAAAGGAGAAAATGCCATGAGGTGGAAGTAAGCATTGACTGGAAGACTAAATTTCTAGAGAAGCTTATTTTTTTTCAATAATATTTTATTTTTCCAAATACATGCAAAGATAGTTTTCAACATTCACCTTTGCAAAATTTTGCATTATAATTTTTTTTTCTCTTCCTCCCCCACTAGTCTTTTCCCCCAATGGCAAGCAACTTGATATAGGTTAAATATGTCTAATTCTTCTAAATATATTTCCATATTAATCAATTTGTGCAAGAAAAATCAGATCAAAAGGGAAAAAAAAGAAGAAAAAAAATCAAGCAAAAAACCCACCACCAACAACAAAAAGTTGAAAATAATATAGTTTGATCTATAAATAGTCTCCATAGTTCTCTCTTTAGATGTGGATGGCATTTTCCATTCTAAGTCTATTGGAACTGCCATTGTTGAAAAGAGCCCAGTCTGTCTCAGTTGATCATCCCACAATCTTGTGTTACTGTATTCAATATTCTTTTGTTTCTGCTCACTTCACTCAGCATCAGTTCATCTAAGTGTTTCCAGGCTTTTCTGAAATCAGCCTGCTAATCATTGCTAGAAAAGCTTAGTGAATATCTACACTATAAACAGATTTTTTAAAGGGGAAATATAACCTTGGGAATTTGATAGCATGACTTGGCTTTCTGATTGGATATGGGTTTCCAGATGGAGTTTTTAAAGATCCCCTTCAGGGGTAGGACTATAAACAAAATCCACTGGAATAAAAGGCCAATTTAAGAACCAAAAGGGAAAATAAAATCAAAAGTGTTCATTTATAATCCTATCAGTGTTCCACCCTGCTTTTCTCAGGGAATAACTACACTTCCAGATTGCTTGAGATTCAGGCTTTCTCAGTCAATATCTATCTACCTAGCTATCCGGGACCTAATTACAATCATCTACAAAGTCTCAGGCTTATGATTATATAATTATTGGCTTTATATTTTCATTTCTATTTCCGTATCACCATTTTCTCTATAGTAAAGTAGCCATGACCCAAGTCCAAGCCTTCATCATATTGCAGCAAAATCATTATAGTTAGCACATATGAATTTGTTTCCCTGTGTTGTATCACTCCCTTTTAAAATCAATTGTCCCATCAAATTAAGAACTTGATTTTTTCTAAAGCTGCCAATGTTATTTCTCTACTCAGTAAATTCCAAAATAACCTCATAACCACTTGGATTGTGTACAAATTCTGTCCTATTGTTCCATTACTTTCTTGGATATACTAACTATTCAGCTGTATTGGAGCATGTACTCTGGAGCTGAATATGCACTCTAGCCTCTGTCTTTAATAAAGGGGCACAAACAAATTTCTATTGGATTCCTATGTACTCTCTCCTAACCAAGACTCCCTTTACAAGATAGTATCAAAGAGGATGGGCTTTGGAGCAGCATGAGTTGCTCATTCCATAGAAATAAAGGGGAGAAAGAACTTTGACACTCACCCTTTATTTTCTTCTGAATGTTTGGTTTGTGACTCAGAAATCTCTCTCCTATATAGACTGTTTAATTATTTGCATCTGTTTCCCCAGCACAATAATGACTGCTTAATCACTGATTGATTCATGATAAAGGGTGGAGTTCAAACGAGTCAATCAATCACTCCATCCTACTTTTGTCCAGATCGATTTTGTGGGTGGCTATAATGTTTAGTTTATAATCACTCCAAGGTTCTCATAGAGAGAAAGTCTTTCTATGCTCCAGAAACTCCAACCTTCACTTTGGAATCAAATGCAACTGAATCTGACTTTTTCCCCACTACCAAACCCATAAACAACCTGAGGCTGACCAGATATTACATTTAAACTATTTTGTAAATTTCCCAAACTCTCCCCTCCAGAGATTCCCAAGCTTTCTCTAAGGAGTTCCCTTGTTCTGCAAAACAATTTACAGTAAAACACCCTTAATCCCTTCCACTTGAAGCCTGGCCATAGCCTTGGCCTAATCCCTCCCAACTGCAACTAAATAAACCATTTCCTCTACCTTAGTATCCTCTATAAACCCAGCTTTTAGTATCCTCCTCAGGTATCCTAGCATGTGCTGTTACAACCCAAGTTTCAACTCACTCTCCCCATTAAAATTAAAAATCTCAATATAGACATGATGTCTCTTTCATATTGACACCAGCATGCTATCTCTCATTTTGCTAATAGCCCGTGATTAATAAAATAATGTAGTACAGTAGAAAGTGAAGCACATTTGAAAAAGAGCAAATGTATACAAATCCCATATATATGGTATATTCTTGGATAAGTTCTTTATCTCTTTGAATCTATTTAATTATCTGTAATTTTTTTTAAATTGGAATAGAAAATCTCTAAAATCTCTTTCAACCCTAAATTTATACATTTATCTATTTGTTGAATTAAACTGAATTGAATTCCCATCTCCTGAATCCCATTTTGGAAAGCATCTATCTGTAATCCCAAGAAGTTGTAAAGGCTAAAAAGATAAAGCAGAAAGACTTGAAGAATTCTGTGGAGCCAGAATACCTGAATGAGGGGGAGTCAAAGACATTTGGGGCACATTTCCTTATCTTGAAGTGAGAACTTCAAAATCCATGACAAAACATTTCTTGGTGACCTTGGCAAAGCCTTGGAAAATTAAGAGAATTAATAAAGCTCATAGTATGGCAGAAAGAGCTAAGGAAGAGAAGTTAGAAGACCTAGGTTCAAAATTTAACTAGGATAGTTACACAAGCATCATCTCAGCAAGTCTTTTAAACTTTTAGAGACTTTGCTTGTTCTTAAAATGATATTATATTAGAAGGATGCTGAGTCAATTTATTTTGAAATATAGGTTCCTTTAATACTAGTGAAGTAGGGTGACCAAAAGAAAGATTTGGTATGGAGTCAAATATTTAGGAAAGCAGATGGTGATTCAGCTTAAAACTTAAATGCTGAGTGCTCACAAAAAAGGGATATTTTTTAAATGCCAAAGGGATTTTTTTAAAAATTAAAAGTGACACCAATTATTTTTGCTAATGGGCATTATGGAAATCCATATCTATAATTTAATTAGTATGGGGAAATCCCAAAGTAGAATTTTTACCTACCAGTGCAGAGTTTCCACTCCTAAAACTTTTAATCTCACAAATTCCATGAGCTACTAATATGTTGAGATACTAATATGAGATACTAAGTATGTCAGGGCTTGAATCAGTTTTTACTGATGCTAAGGCTGGCCCCTTATTAAAGAATACATGTTCCACTATCCCACAATTCTTCTTTTATTATAGATATATAACATATATAAAATAAAACTATTTATTAAAATAATTTTCTAATGACTGTCTACACAAGCAGCATGAAATTCTTGGTTCTAAAAGGATTTGAACATCTGTTGTTAATTTTACAACTACGTATTTGTCTTTAGACCTACCTATTTTTCTAGTATTGCATATGGCCATAAGCTGATTTGTTCCAATTCCTGAAACTTTCCAATTTCCAGCTAACTTATTTGAGTCAATTAAGGTCATATTTGTCAATTTCATTTATTTGATGGATATAAATTCTGTTCTTTTTCATACATTTAGACTGTACCACTCTACTTGTCAGCTCTGATTCACAAGTAGGTGCCTTCAGTATTCAGAAGACCTAGGAAAGAATGAAGTGACATTTGACAAAACTTGTTTTTCTTTGAATACTAGATTTGTATTTAATAACACCTTCGATTCAGTAGTTTACTAACTTTATGCTGTGGATAAAATACTTTAACCAAATTAGGAGTCAATTTTCTTATCAGTACAATGGGAATCATTTTGCCTTTGGCAGAGGTGTCAAGAGGTACAGCCTCAAGCTATTTGTAGAACTCCACAGTGTTGCCTGAAGCAGATTAAAATGTAATTTGGAAATATTTAATAACATCAATAAAATATAATACTATAACAACATTTTAAAAATACAATAAACCCTAGATAATGTTAATTTTGGTTTTCTAAGTCAAGATATAGGCCAGCAAGGATGCATTTCTATTTGAAATTGATATCATTGGTTAGTAACTACATCATAATGTTTTTGAGAATCTCAAATGTGATGCCTGCAAATTGATTTCCAAACATTATCACACTGAATAAATAAAAGATGATAGTATTATTATTGAAAAATACCCACAGGGCAGCTACATGGCACAGAGAATAGAGCACTTCTTCTGGAGTCAGGGAGACCAGTTCAAATCCAGACTCAGACTATTTACTAGCTCTGTGACTCTAAGGATGACAATTAACCCCAGTGCCTTGAGGGGAAAAATACAACCTTAAAAAGGAAAAATGACTTACAAGTCTCTATGTTCATCTCTATTGAGAAAAAGCCAGTAATCTCAGGCTATATGAACAAAAGAATGAGAGGGTAACATTTATCTATTCAGTTTGAACTGACTAGATTCACAACCAAAATAATTTTAGTTCTTTCCTCAAAGGAGGAAATTGCCTCTATCAATGTAGAATGTCAAATTCTTTACAATTTATAGTTTTCCACTTAGTACTTCCTAGCTGTGTGACCCTGGGTAAATCACTTAACCCCAACTGCCTCAGAAAAACAAAAAACAAAAAACAAAAAAACAAATTTATAGTCTTAGTTCCCAAGATCAGGTTAAATGATTTTTAAAAGGTCATACAGACATTAATCTGACAGAGGTTGCCCTTGAACCCATGTCTTTCCAGTTCACTATGCCCTAAACTAAAGAATAAGTTTATGTGTGAAAAGCATTTGCAAACCTCAAAATTCTATATGTCAATTCTTATTATTGATTACCAGTAGTATTTTTGTTCTTTGGCATGGATAATGAATTCAGGAAGAGACCTAAAGTATTATACATGCATATGGATGTGATTCTGTATATGAATATACATATGTACATGTATGTGTGTTGTGCATATGCATATATATGTATATATATAGAGAGAGACATATAAATGTGTATTGCAATGAATATATAGATATATACATTGTATTAACACATATGCATATGTCCATATGCATATTTTTGTGTATGTATGGTCAATTCTATGGCTCTCTTATTTGCTTAGTGGAAAAATGATATATATTCTAATCTAACCTTGGTAGGTTTCCTAAACTAACAGTATCCTCTTCATCCAAATACTAATTCATATTCTTCTGCAAAAGAAGAAAAAGGTACTCATGAAATCCAGGTTCTAACATATTCTTTTTTTTTTTTTTTGAAAAGAAACTTTAGCTAGGTAGATTTACTTGTGAATTACTATCACTCAGTCTTCCCAATAATTGCTATTACTTTGTATTTTTTAATAAGACACAGAGGGGCAGCTAGGTAGTACAGTGGATAGAGCACAAGCCCTGAATTCAGGAGGACCCAAGTTCAAATCTGATTTCAGACACTTAACACTTCCTAGATGTGTGACCCTGGGTAAGTCACTTAACCCAAGCTTCAAAAAAAAAAAAAAAAAAAAGACATAGAATACTTTTTCAAAGCCTAAATTTACCTAGTAGCACAATGTTACATGTAATATTATTAAGAATTCTGAGGAACCACTAAATTACAGAAAAACATATGATCCTAATGAAAAAGGAACAGTTTGATATTCTCCTGAAAAGCCATCTAGACAACTAATTAAATAGAATTAAATCATTTGCTGAGATTCTAGCATCAAGAGAACATCTAGAAAATAAGGTATGTTTCATATCTTACTGTTTCAAGGAGGTTTGAAAATCAATATCTAAATGTCAAGAATGGAATGTCACTGTGATGCATGATATATGACCAATCTGGGTTGTGCTTCCAAGAGAGAGTTTGGTAAATGACAGATAAATAAATAATAGATAAACTCAGGAATAATTTCCTTTTCACATACACAAAAACAAAAACAAACTAACAGAAAAAAAACCAAAAAACAAACCAGAATTTAGATCTTGTTGATGTTATCCTTTAAGATTGTGGTTCTTTAAGATGTGATGAACAAATTCATTTCAGAAAAGCCTGGAAAGACTTACAGGAACTGATGCTGAGTGAAGTAAACAAAACCAAGAAAACACTGTACATAGTAAGAGAAAGATTGTGTGATGATCAGCTATGGTAGACTTAGCTCTTCTCAGCAATAGTGATTCAAGACAAGTCCAATAGACTTGGAATGGAAAATGCTATCCACATCCATGAAAACTGAATATGGATAGAAACATGCTATTTTTTCCCTTTTGTTGTTGTCGTTTTTCTTGTGGTTTTTCTCTTTTGTTCTGATTTTTCTTTCCCAACATGACTCACTCAGAAATATGCTAAAAATTGATTATGTAATATCATCTATCAGTTTGCATTCTATCTTGAGGGGGGAAGAGGTAAGGGAGGAGAGGAGAAAAAAATGAAACAATGAAAATCTTACAAAAATGAATGTTGAAAACCATCTTTCCTTGTCATTCAAAAACTAATATAACAAAAATAAAAATAAAAAGACAATAAAATATTAGATTGGCAAGAAATATGAGAGGACACTTAGTCTAATTCATACCTAAATAAAAATATCTTCTATTAAAAAAAAAAAGACTATGGTACATAACAGACATACATTCCCCACTCCCATTTTATTTAATTCAATATTCAAATTCAGAGCATTGTGCTAAGTTTTAGGGGGGAAAAGATAACACTGATAACATAGGACTTTCCCTCAAGGGAACTACATTTCTCTCTGGGGAAATGAAATAAGTAATAAATAGATAATTAAATAAATAGAACTTATTATACAAAACCACACAATATAATTCTGATTGAGTGAAAGCCTTTGTAATTTAGCTTGATCAGTAAAGGCCTAATGTAACATAAATAAAATGTATCATGAAGGTACTCTAGGGATTCTAAGGATTCTATGATATAGAGATGAGAGTAAATATATTCTAGATAATGGTAATTGTCAATCAAGAGATATCTATAAGCTATCTTGTACTGAACATTATGTAAAAGACTGGGGATACAGAGTTAAGAAAAGGGTGGAATATAATATCCATTAACATTTAGCATTTCAGTTTGAGCGGAATGGAGAATGTGTAAAGATAATGAGTTCCAGGGACTAAGTTCTGTTCCATTTTTCATAGGCCAAAATTGCCAAAGAACATATTGAAATTTTACAAATAGACAAATATTTATATATCTTATATCAGGAAAATAGGAGGCCTTATTTACCTGAAACAAATCTTTCCCATCTGGTTCCTGATGTGAAAGATGTTATTCTTTACCCAAAACCATGATTTCCATTTAAATACAACTTAGGGGAAAGTTTTATTTGCTTATTAATCGTTTACATGCAAACTGAGATTCTTTCTTCCCATATTTCATTACTTTTTCCTGGCACTCCATTTTCTTCAACTTTTCTCCATTTCTATTGTGTCTCTTTTTTATTCCTAGACCTTTATTATCTGAAGTATTATTACAGATTCTAGACTCAGGTATATTATAGGTACACATTTGAGCTGCCTGGCTTATATATCTCACCCAGACAGGGATATCAACCTTTTCCAATGAGATCATTAGTGTCACTTAAAGCACAGTGCCTCACAGGACTTAAGCACAAAGATAAATACATGTGTGTACATGTACATGATATAAATATACATAAACAAGCTTTTTATTCATTTATTTTATAAATGCATGTATCAATATCTATATGTATCTATATCTTTAATAGGTCCATAAAAATGAGCATTACTAAGCCATAAGCAACTCTATCTACCAAAGGCCAATATGGTCTCAGTTACTCATCTTTACCGTTTCAGATGCTGATAATATTTTGTCTCTTGAGATATAAAGGGAAGAATGATCTAAAAGTATTTTTCAGTATATTCCCATACAGTTAGTATATCTTCTTTGAAAATAAGACACTAAATAAATGGAGATGGATTCTATGATTTTCTTGCATAGAAGGCTCCCAGGTGAACCCACTCTTTTTCTCAATTCATCTTAATATCTTGTTAGTGATTACTGAGTCTCAGAGAATGGCCTAGGATATTGAAAGGTTAAGTGACTTCACTAGGACCACACAGTTTGTTTAGGTCAGAAATGGGTTGCAAACTTCAAACTTTCTAACTTGACAGACTCTTGATCTGCTAGTCTGGACTGTTATTTTTTTTAACATTTTTAAAAATAACCATCCTTTCATCATTTCAGTGCAGAGAGACCAGGCCCCAACTGCTGAAAATGAACAAAGACATAGGACAGACAGAGGAGACTTGAGCTCAGCATGGACATCTGTTCCCTTCCTGGAGCTAGTCCTGCAGCTGTTGACAGCTGCCCAGCCTGATATTTCATTATTTTCCACACTTGGGGTCCATCGGGATGATTCCTATTGCATTATACATCAGATCCAGAGACACCTGAATTTTTTTTTCCTTCTCTCCTCCACAGGATAAAGCATGGCATGTTGGCTGCCTACATGATGAGACTTGCAATGCTCACATCATCTTAGATGAATCCTTTATTAAGGATAAAAACTAGAAAGTCCCCTGTGAAGAAACAGAGTACAACTATGTTGTTGAACTCTTCTATTCTGTTCAGGACATTTAAGATATTGGTAGGGGAGAAAAGAGGAGAAAGCTGTTCCCCACACACAAGTTTTTTAAGCAGATTCTGGATCAATAAAAGAAATTAACAGGAGAAAAGATAATCAACTGAATGTTGAAGGTCCAGTACAAATGGGAGTGTGGAAGGCAAGGTGAACTGAAAAGTAGAGCATGACGGAAGGCTAAAAATGATCTGTGTGAGAATCTTTCTTTTTCCTCTTAGCGTCTGTCTTTTTCACGCTATTTTTCAATCTTTCTGTCTCTTCCTGTTTTTGTTTCTGTATCTAAACATCACATTCTAAGTTTTTCTCTTTGCTTTTTAGCTTCTGTCTTATTCTTCTGTCTTTGACTTTCTCTCTTTGACTTTCTGTTTCTGTTTGTCTCTTTGTCTCTTTTTTTGCTTCTGTTCCTGTCTTTCCCCTTGTTTCTCTCCCTCACTCTCTCTCTCTCTCTCTCTCTCTCTCTCTCTCTCTCTCTCTCTCTCTCTCTCTCTCTCTCTGTCTGTCTCTCTCTCTCTCTCTCTCTGTCTGTCTCTCTCTCTCTCTCTCTGTCTGTCTCTCTCTCTCTCTCTTTCTCTCTGTCTCTCTGTCTGTCTGTCTGTCTCTCTATCTCTCTGTCTCTCTCTTTCGTTCTCTCTCGTTCTCTGTCTCGATCTCTCTGTTTCTCTGTCTCAGTCTCTCTGTCTCAGTTTCTCTGTCTCTCTTTCACATGCACATGCTTATTCATTTACAATGGTTAGTTAGTTGTTGTCCTTCACTTTCAGAGAGGATCAAAATGTCATCACTGTTACAGTCCAGTCACAGTGTGTTCAACTGTGACTGATCAGAACAATACAAACTTGGAATGCTCTGGCCCCGGTTGGACAAATAGTTCCTATGAACATTTGGGGTGGACCCTTTAATTTTGTCCATCTTGTGTTTTTTTTTTCTGAGCTAATTCAATTCTACTTTACTCATAGAGCACACCGCTTCTCTGATAAGAGAACTCCATGCTGGGAAGTCCTGTGCCAGTGTCTCCCATGTCTTACAATCAATTCTAAAGTTCTTAAGAGAGATCTTGAAATTGTTCTTGTATCACTTTTTCTGGGCACCTTGTGCGTTCTTGTCCTGTGTGAGTTTTCCATAAGATAAGCTTTTTGCCAAGCTTGCATTTGGCATTTGAATAATGTGTCCAACTCAATGGAGCTAGCGCACTGATGGTAAATCCTTCAACTTGAAAAGGCTATATAACCAGACTTAAAATGGAGTTAGTATAGGTGCATGATATTTTGTTTGCAGATGATTGTGCAACAAAGTATATAGTATTTGTCTGCTGCTTGTGCCAATTTTGAAGTAACAATTAACACCAAAAAAACATAGGTCCTCCATAAACCAGCCCCACACCATCCATATCTGGTACCATCAGTTAACAAACATAGTGAAGTTTTGAATTCTGTGCATGTCTTACACATACATAAATATGTGAGTCTACAAAAGAGAACATCTGAAGAAAACAACAAATTCAAAAAATGTTTTTAAAAGGTTAGTACTTAGAATGGAAAAAAAAGTCACAGTAAAAGGTGGGAAATTCCAGGAAAGGGAGCTCTTATTTAAAAAGTCATGTTATGGAGAGAAATTGAAATTCTTGTGGGGTCCTGATAACTGAAAGACAGGGACACATACTCCCAAATCCCTAGGGTTATTGGAATTAAAAAAAAAAATACTCTGTCAACTGTAAAATGTTACTGCGTGTAAGCAATTTACTTAGTTTTCATGTTGAAATTATTCCTTCAAAATCAAAGCATAAAGATGAATATGGTCAGTTGAGATAAATCTTACAAAAGGTTTATAGGTAAAATGAAAGTCAATTTAAGATTAACCCAAAAAAGAAAATAGTTTAAAAATGTATTCAACAAGTTAGAAGGTCCTTCACTGTAATTAGACTTTAAAAAAATTAAATATTTCCCTTGCATGTTTGTATGTATCTATTCATCTGTATGTATGTATACATATTAATAAATAAGCATGTGCACGTCTACACATACAAACATCCACGCACATACAGATGCACACACATACAGATCTGAGCTCAAATATAGTTGCAGACTTTACCTAGATGTGTGATCTTTAACAGGTCAGTATGTTTGCTTCAGTTTCCTCAGCTATAAAATGGAGATAATATATACCTAACTCACTGGGTTGTTTTGGGGAGCAAATGAAGTAATATTTGTAAAATATAAAGCACAGTGCTTGATATATAATAGATGTTATGTAAATGGTAATTTCTTTCCTTCCCTTTACTATATATTTAATCAGTTCTAAAAGAATAAAGTTACCCAGTTATAATTACTAACTTTTATATAGCCTGGAAGATTTGTAAAATGTTTTACATTTATTATCTCAATGATTTCACAACAGTTATGTGAAATTGGTATTTTTATTATTTTCTTTCCTGTTTAAGGAAATTGAGGCTGAGAGAGATTAATTGACTTAGTAATTTTAGATGTATGATTGATATATCCTTTATCTTCAAGTGGGTTGGGGCAAGAATGAAGGAGAGAATTTGAAGCTCATTTTTTTTTAAATCAAAAACAAATAAATAATGTGTATTTTAAAAAGAATCTTGCCTCAGTCCCCATTGTTTATTTGTTTTTGATGTTTTTTTTAAATGAGCTTCAAATTCTCTCCCTCATTCTTGCCCCATGAAGATAAAAAATATATCAATCATACATCTAAAATCATGTAAAATAAATTTCAGTATTAGCCATTTTGTATAAAAGCAAGAAAAATAAAGTGAAATACAATACTTCAATTTGTACTCAGAGTTTATCAGTTTTCTCTCTGTCTCTCTGTCTCTCTGTCTCTCTGTCTCTCTGTCTCTCTGTCTCTCTGTCTCTCTGTCTCTCTCTCTCTGTCTCTGTCTCTGTCTCTGTCTCTCTCTCTCTCTCTCTCTCTTTGAGGGTGGGTAGCATTTTTTCATCATGAATTTATTAGCAGATCATTGTATTGATGAGAGCAGCTAAGTCTTTCAAGTTGATTATTATTGAAATATAGATGTTGCTATGTACAATGATTTCCTGGTTTTATTGAAATATAGATATTGCTATGTACAATGATTTCCTGGTTCTGCTCAGGTCACTTTGCATCATTTCATATAAGTCTGACTGTGCATGTGATGTGTGTGTGTGTGTGTGTGTGTGTGTTTCTGAAACCAACCTTTCATTCTTTCTTATAGCAAAATAATACTATATCACAATCAAACGCTATGTCTTGTTCAGCAATTCCCCAATTGTACATCTCCTCAATTTCCAACTCTTTTCCACCACAAAGGAGCTGATATAAATATTTTTGTACATTTATGTCATTTTTCTTTTTATTTATTCTCTGTGGAGTAAGACCTAGTAATGATACTGCTGCATCAAAGGATATGCACATATAAATAACTCCTTTGCATCTAGTTCTAAATTGTTCTACTAATGCAAAAATCTACTAATAGCTCATTAGTGTCCCTATTTTCCCTTATCCCCTTCAGGTTTTGTCATGTCTGATAAGTGTAAGGTCTCAAAATTGTTTTAATTTGTTTTCTTTAATCAGTGATTTAAAACATTTATTTTACATATGACTAGAAAACTTTTCTTTCTCCTTCTGAAAACTGCCAGTTTGTATCTCTTGACCACTTATCAATTGAGTGGGACAGCCCAGATAGAAAGCTGAGCCTGGAGTTAGGAAGCCCTGACTTCAAATCTAGCCTCAGACATTGGATATATGAAAGTGGGCAAGTCATTTTATCTTTATTTGCCTTAATCCCCTGGAAATGAAAATTCCAAGTCATTCTAGTATACTGCATAATATTATACATCCTGTAACATGTAGTATTGCAAAGAGTTGGACACAAATAACAGAATCTTATTTTTTATAAGTTTGCCACACTTAATATATTTGAGAGGTGAGCTTTTTTATCAGAAAAACTTGCTGTAAAATTTTTGAATGTCACTTCATTGTCTATGGTTCCTTTTAGCAAAATAAAGTTTTCTCGATTATCTCTTTTGTCTGTTTAATTTTGCTTTATTTGAGATCACGATTGCTACTCCTGCCTTGTTTATTCCAGCTGAAGTATAATAGATTTTGCTCCAACCCTTTAACTCTGTATATGTTTTAGAAACAGAATTTTGTCTCGTAAAAAACAACAACAACAAACTACACTGTTGGATTACAGTTCTGAGCTGGAATCTGATATCTACTTCCATTTTATAAGTGACCTCATCACAATTACATTCATAGTCACATTACTATATATATTTTTCTTGTGTTTATTATTCTTTCTTTTTATTCTGCCCCTCTTTCAAAGTTTATTTTGCTTCTGACTATTGTCTTCCTTAGTCCATCTTCCCTCTTATCATCCAATTTCTTTTCTCCAATCCCCTTTCTCTAATTCTATGTGTATGTGTGTGTGTATTCTTCCTTTTTTGAATTAATTCAAATAAGAATGAGGTTTATGAACCTTCACCATCCCCTCTTCAAGTTTTTCCTCTAAAATAAAAGTTCTTCCTTACATATATTTTAGTGTGAAAAAAAATTTCCTCATTTCTCTCTCTCTCTCTCTCTCTCTCTCTCTCTCTCTCTCTCTCTCTCTCTCTCTCTCTCTCTCTTTTCCTTTCTCCCAATACTATACCCTCTCATCCCTTCACTCTTTTGAGATTATCGCAACATGATCAATTCACTTCCATGTTCTCTGTGTAGATTCCTTTTAACTCCCGTAATAATGTTAAGAATCTTAGGCATTACATGTATCATCTTTCCAAAAAGAAGACAAACAGTTTGACTTTATTGAGTACCTAATGATTTCTTTCAGTTTTCTTTTCATGCATCTCTTGAGTTTTGTTTTTGAAAGTCATATTTTCTATTCAACTCTTGTATTTCCATCAGAAATGTTTGGAAGTCCCCCTTTATTTGATTAATTTTCATCCTTCTCTTCTCTCAAAGACTATGATCAGTTTTTCTGTGTAGTTTTTGTTGGCTATAATTCACTTTTTTTTTTCCTTTTCAGAATATCACATTCCAAGCCCTCCAATGCATTAGAAATAGAAGATGTTAAATCCTATGTGATTCTGATTATGACTTCATGATATTTAAATTATTTCTTTCTGGCTGCTCGCAGTACTTTTTTCTAGACTTGTTGAATTATAATTTTTAAGGAATAATTTTCCTCAGTGAGATTTTGTATACCTTTCACCATTAACACAATTCTGACGGTTTTTAAATTGACATTTTTCTCAGTATTTTTTCATGTCTCTTTTGATCAAACTATTCATTTTCTTTTCATAATTTTCTTGTATGATTCTTATTTCTTTCCCCAATTTTCCTCTGTTATTTTTATTAAAAACAACAACAACAACAACAACAACAACAACAACAACAACGACAACAACAACAACAACCCTCTTACAGGAATTCTGGTTCTGTTTGTGTCCAATCAGAATTTTTTTCCCCTTTGAGGTTTTAGGTAGAAAGTATTTTAATATTGTTGCCTTCTTTTGAGTCTGTGTTTTATTCTGCCCTGTCACCAAAGTATCTTTTTTTTTTTTTTAATGATCACTGTTTATTGTTGTTGTTTGCTCATTTTCAGGATATTTTATATTGCTGTTTTCAGAGCTAGTTCTGGGAGTCTGCAAGTTATCAATACTTCCAAGGTGGTATATTTCTGATTTCCTGGGTGGGAAAGACCCTTACTCCCCTGCAGCTGCAAGTGCTAATGTAACTCATGGCCCTGCAAATGCTTCTCTTTACCATGCAGCTGTGACCCAGAGTTGTGCCACTCAAAACTCTAATACATTAACATTACATTATTATATTAAGGCATATTAATATAATAATTATATGTTACTATTATATTATTACATTATAATGTATTAATATAAATGGAAATGTTTACCTAATGAATCACATAATCACTTCCTATCAGAGTTTGAGAAATGTTGGAAATCTATCTGATGTACCTTATCTTTTTTTTTTTTTTTTTAATAGTAAAATGATTATCTTGTCAAATTGAAAGAGAATGTTTGGATAAGATTTGGTATCAAGACTTCCTGAATAGAAAAAACAAAACAAACAAACAAACAAACCAACAAACCAACAACCTATTTTTATCACATTCCATGACCTAACTATATAGGTAGTTTTATTTTTTGACAAATAAATTTCACAATATTAATTATAAATCTACTTGATAGAAAAGATAAGAAAGGCCTATGAACCATGATACATATAGTGATATGAAAAGGATGACAGCATGAAGATGCTTATATTGCTTTCTAGCAGAGGAAAGATTGACCTGGGGATATGCAAAATAACACAAACTTTTCCAAATAGTAATGTAGGAATTTGTTTTGCTTGACTTTGTCTATTTATTAAAAGGCTTTTTTTTTCCTGTCTTTTTTTCCATGGTGAAGGAAGGAGGAGAGAAAAATTCTTATTAAAAATTAAAATTTAATTTAAACAACAATTTTAAAGAAATGTAATTTAAAAAAACAAAAGCAATTCAATGTAACCCTGAAACAAATTGCAAAATAAATAAAAGCCTAAAAATCACAATTCAAGAAATTATTAAGGAAAACTGTCCCATATCTTAGATCCAGAGGGTAAAATAGAAATTGAAAGAATTTTTTCTTTGGGAAAGAAAATTCCTGGTGTCATTTGCAAGAACATCATGCTTCCTCCAAGATATGTTCTTCATGTTAGATTCTTTTTTTTTTTTTTTTTATCTAACTTATTTCCCATCAGTTGCACTGTTTGGTTTGATAACCATGAATATCATGCTTCTATGATCAACATCCTTTGGAGTTCCCCCTTTCCTTTTTCAGCTTCTTTTTGTACATCATCTTACCCAATTAGATTCTAAGCTCCTTGGGGGCAGGTCCTCTCTTTTTTCTATTTATATCTCTAGTCCTTAGTGAGTTGCTTGATTGTAGTTCATTTTTAAAGAGAACGAAAATTATATCACCTTAGAGTCAAGTTACAATATGTTCATTTGTGGCTGATCAACCAATACAAGCTTGGAAGGCTCTACTACAAATCAAGTACAAATAGTTCATATGAACATTCGAGGTGTATTCTCTAACTTTCTCCATCTCATTTCTTTAGAGCTACTTCAATTCTGCTTTTCTTATAGAGCACAAAACTATTTGATAAGGGTGTCATTCTGAGCAGTTCTGTGTAGTGTCTCTCACATCACACAACTCTAATGTTTTTAAGAGAAATCTTGAGAGTGTCCTTGTATTTTTTTTTTGACCACCAAGTGACACCCTGTGTCAGTTCTCCATACAATAGTCTTTTTGTAAACCATACATTTGGTATTCAGTGTCACCAGCCAAATGGAGGAGCACTCTATCTAATAGAGTTGAATGCTTCTCATTTTAGTTTGAGAAAGGATCTCAATTTCTGGTAACTTATCATGTCAGATGATCTTCAAAATCTTCCTAAGACAATTCAAATGGAAACAATTCAGTTTCCTCTCTTGGCACTATTATATTGTCCAGATTTCACTGGCATACAATAATAAGATCAGCACAAGACTCTGTAGACCTTCAATTTGGTAGTCTAATTACTCTTCTCTCCCACAATTTCTTTCACAACTTCCAAAACAGTGAGCTAACTCTGGCAATGTATGTGTAAACCTCATGATAAATACACATACCTGGAAAATATACTTCCAAAATATATGTGAATTTATCCACAACATTGAAAACTTCTCCATTTGCTGTAACTGATGATTGATGTGGTACTAGCTAATGGAGCACCTGTGGGTATTTTTTTAAATGCTTATTGTTAGACCACAATTAACACAAACAGTAGAGAAATTATCCACACTTTATTGAATCTCATCTTCAGAGGCTGTTTTGAGTCCACAATCATCTAACAAAAACAAAAAAAATAAAGTCACACCCAACACTCCCTGCACTTGAGTCTTGGCTTGTAGCCTTTTCAAGTAGAAAAATTGACCATTAATATGCTTATCTTGATGCCATATTTATCCTCATTGAAAGTATTTGACAATATGTCGGAAAATATCATGCTAAAAATCATGGGAGCAAGCCCACAGCCTTGTTTCACTCCATTGGTGACTGGGAAAGCACAAGAGCATCATCCATCATTCAAAACCTGGGCAAGAGTGCCACCATGAAATTAGTGTACACTACTAATGAACTTTTCTGGGCATCCAAATTTGACATAATTGTCCAAAAGCTCTCATAAATAACAGTATCAAAAGTCTTGATCGTATCTATAAACATTGTATACAGAACTCTGGTCTGGTCCTGGCATTTCTCCTGGAATTTTCAGGCAGCAAACACTATATCTACTGTTCTTTTGCTCTTTCTGAAGCCACACTGGTTTTCAGATGATCCTCTTCTAAGTGAAGGATCAGTCTATTAAAGAGGACTCTGGCAAGACTCTTGTCAGCAATAACTAAAAGAGAGGAACCTCTCTGTCTTGTGATTATCATAGAGCAATCTATTCCCTTTGCCTTTACAGAGATTGGCAAGGGAGATATCTTTAAATTCCTTGGAATAATTTCTTCTGGTTACAACCCAGAAAATTTCAATCAGCTTTTATATGAACAATGGACTCCCCACTTTGTAAATCTCAGCTGGGAGAGCATCTCCACCAGGTACTTTGCCATACAAAAGGAGCCTAATGGCAGTCAAAACACCTCCTTCAGTTGGAACTCCAGCTAGAAAGGAATTGACTTCAACCTGAGATAAATGCTATATGGCTTCAGAATTGATTGATGATGGTCTTTTGAGAACACTTCCAAAGTGTTCAGCTTATCTTTCTAGGACCATGTCCTTATCACTAATCAAGGTGGCTCCATCAGCACAGAGTAGTAGAGATGTACCTGAAGGCATCTGGTCCACAAATAACCATAAAGGCTTCATAAAATCACTTTGGATGTTGCTCTCAGCATAAAACTGAATTTCATCTGCCCTCTTATTGAGCCTAGAGCCCTGCATCTCTTTAAGTTTCACGTGTACTTTATTTTGGGTGGAATTGAATGCTGCCTTCTTGAAGAGGGATGAACTTATCCTGCTGGTATACTCTGTGTAATTCTCATTTTTCATTTAGCAGCTTCTGAATTTTCCATAATGTTTGCCAAATCAGTCTGGATATTTGTGAGTGTTCTGAGCCAGTGAATAAATGCAATTCTGTACACCAAATCTCTGAAAGCTGCTCGCTCCTTTTCTGTGTTTGCTTGTCTTCCTTTCCAAGTTATGCACAAACTGCTCCCACCCAGAGAAGTGCTCTAATCTGTTGCTAATGGCTTCTAATAGTCCTTTTTGCCTTGGGGCAGTTGCTTTTGTTGCATATGACTGACTATTTAACTTGGAGAGCATAAATCTATCATAAGTCTAACACTGCACAAGTTGCCTTCATCACTCTCACATTTGTCTGTTTTTTTCTTGCGGTCACATAGTGTGTTCCTGAAAGGATGCATCCATGAAGTTTTATTATGTTAGGCAAATGGAAGACAATATTGATGATGGGGTAATAACATGTACAAGTCTTTAGTAGTCTCTGATTTCCATCCTCTCAAGGACTCCCTACCATGTCTGGCAGTCTGAGTGCACTCTTGCATTAAAGTCACCTAGAATTATCAACTTGTCCTCTCTGGGCACATTGATGATAAGTTTCCAAGTCATAATAAAATTGTTCTTTGATCTCATTAGGTCATTAGGGTTCATCAGATTGAGAGCATACATACTAATGATAATAGTGTAGCATTTTCCTGAGAGGGGCGATTGCATTTTTATGAGCCTGTCATTCATTCCTTTTGGTAGGCATAGAAGCTTGTTACCTAGATTAATTCTGATCACAAAAACCTATACTAGCTTCACCACACCCTTTCACTGTGGGCACATTAGGAAAAAATGTTAATAAGTTGGCCTTCATTTGCCAGCCTTATTTTTTGCAGGGCTGCTATTTAGATGGAATACCTGCCGACTTCTCTTGCAAGAAGAACTGCTTGTCTTTCATATCTATTGGATTTTATATTATTTCTAAGTGTGCACACATTTCATGGTGGTAGTGAGTGGAATCAACTTTGCAATTTGTGTGTGTGTGTGTGTGTGTGTGTGTGTGTGCGCGCATGCGTGTGTGTGAGTGTATGTGTGTGTTTGTATGTTTGTGTATTTTGACTGAAAGGTAAGATCCTTGCCTTCATGATATTCAAGCCAGGGTTGAGTGAATAGAATATTCTTAGGGTATCTTTTCTAACATCTTCCTCACACCAAGAGTAGGACAATGCTGTCCTTAAAAGGGTGCCCAGGTATCCAGGGGGCTATTGAATCCCATTGTTACTATTAGTGAGAAGAAAACATTTTGACCCGGGCCACCTGTGTGCAGGGTTATGACTATAGCTCCCAGTGTATTTGTACCTGCTGCTTCATCATTTGTCCATCACCTCAGGACTTTGAGATAGGTAGAAATGGTAAAAACGTATGTTGATATTTTTTGATACTTGCATAAATTGTGAGGCAGAGTTGTATGAACTCTTTCAGAGTTATCACCATTCAGTGACAAAACAGTCAAGACAACTGGCGATGGCTTGGGATGCAGTGGATGATCTTGACATCTTTGGTATCCAATCAAGCTCTAAGCACTCCACAGCATCCCCTTAAGAAGCTTTCATGGGCTGTGGAACAAATTATTCTCATTTGGCTAGTCCACAGAAGAAGTTTTCACATGTTTAGAGCAACTTCTTAATTCATTGACCTGCTTGAGACTCTCTGGTTACCCTCAATTTAGTTTACTAGGATGTGGCAACAGATGCTTGGAGAAGCAGAATTAATTACTTTTCATGTTCTCCATTGTCTCTCAAAAGGAAGGGGCCTATTATTATTCACCAATGGATGTTAGAATTCTTACAAAGTGCTAAGTCAGTGGAATTGATAGAGACAATTGGTTGTTTAGCTGGGTGCTTAACAGTTCTCTAGATGTACTTAGTACTTATTAGAATTCCACAAGATTCACACCTTTAAGAGAGCATATATAAGGAGGAGCTCCCATAAGCCCACTAAAGCACAAGCCCACTCTTGGAGGCAGCGACAGACAGTTCATTCCAACTTCCACCTTTGTGCTGGATGAAGACATTCGAAGGAAGAGAGGCAGTAGCAGCAAGAGCTCTAGGAACCAAGGAGAGAGATAGGCCTCTAAGAAAGCTAACCAGGTCCAAGGAAGGAGACACCACTTGGATAGAAAAAATAAAGGATCTGGACTTTAACTCCTGACTACATTTGAGGTGATTATTGAACTGAACTGAAAGGAAGGTTGCCTCCAGAAGCTCCCCAAGAAACCTGCTCCCAGAGAACATTACATTTTAGAGAAGAACATTACAGATGCATACCATGAGTTTTTAGCCAATATCTCTTAAATAGACAAATGAACAATTTTCTTTGACTGCTCTACTGTCTCCTGAATGTACACTAATTCCCAAGTAGGGGAAAGAGTGACAGGGGAAAGAGTGACAATCGCTTGTCAACATCCAATGCCTACTTATTAAGTCTCAGGAAGGAGGAAGAGAACTATTATCTAGAAATTGGTCATCAGCTCTCCTCTTTTGTTTTTCCCCTCTATGTTGGGCAACAGAAAAAATGGCTATTCATTCCAGTTCCTGTATTCTCTTTTATAACAAGCATTTCCCAATTTAAAAAAAGAAAAAAAAAGTTTCAGAAATCTAAGTTAAAGTGCTTCACCAACTGAGGAACTCTACAGCAACATCTGTTTGAATTTTGTCCCTCCTTTACAGCATGCTATCAAGAGATATTATAAGTCATATCTACATATTAATACATTTCTGGAGCTCTGCGGGAAGAGAAAGCTATAATATTACTTTGCCTTTGTTCTTAATATTTGTCATCATATGCCTATGGAGTTTAGGATAGAAGATTCTGAGTGTCCCCTTGTTTTTGTATCCCAAGTATCCCTTTGATGACATTGATGCTGAAGATAATGTCCCCACAAAAGATAACTAAAGTCCTCCATCCTCCTTCAATAAAAAGAATAATTCTATGGACTGTGGAATACATCTTACAATAGAAATGAACAGGTCTGCTACCTCTTTATCCCCAGGAAGCCCACTACATAGCTTGGAAACACACTAACTGTAATTGATAGCTTCATTGTAAAAAACAAATTGAAAATGGGTCTTTTCACACATTGTGACAGTCAAGATAGTATTCTTGTCTTGGACTTCAATAGAAGACATACTTGTATGAATGTAGATTCATTGTTTTAATGAAAACTTTTCATTAGGTTTTAAGGGTGCTTTTTGGGGTATGAATAGTAATGAACTCTGAGTAACTTAAGTTGATTTGTGGATCATTGATTTTAAGATCAGATTACTTACTTAAAGCAAAGCTTTAGGTTCTCTTGAAACTTACAGGGAGGAGGAAAGCTGAGAAAGATAATGGAGCCCTACATCATTGAATTGATACTTTAATTTCTGCTGTTGGCTGTTAATTATTTGGATTATTTATGATTATTAATGATACAAAACTATTTACAAGATTTGTAGATATTTTAGTATTCCTGCTTATAGATGGGAAGCTTCCTTAAAGTTGATGCAGAGAAAATTAGTCCTTCAAAATACTGCCATATTTTCAGGGTGGGGGGAAAAGGTGTTTCAATGAAACTATACTATTTCCCCACAATGATTTCCCTTGTTAAATACTGTAGATAAATTGTGAATACTGATAGTCAAATAGATATCACTAATACTCTGAAAACATGAGCAGCAGTGTTCTAACGAAGTTATAGTCTCTTTCCTAATTTGTGTCTTAAATGCATTTACTACTTAATAGTTTTTAAAACAACTGTTTAAGTTTTTAAAAAATGAAAAATTTATTAAACAACTTGTTTATTGTTTAACGTGAGGCATCAGTTACATAATGAAAATTTCTTGATTTTTTTTTTTTTAATTTCAGGCCATTTGAATTAAATAAAAATACAAAACACCAAAAAATAAATTCAGTGTCAAGGGCCCACTTGGATGCAAGCAACAGACATTGGAAATGGTACTGGCAGAACCAGTGAGTATATTAAGATCTCCAACTAAAATGACAGTAGTGGGGGGGGTAGTAGCTGCAGTAGAATCTCTTCTCTATTTGCTTCCATGTGAGGGCTTGGAACATTGATAGCATCAAAAGTCCTGAAGCTTTTTATTGATTCTGGCAGAGAATGATCAGAGAAGCCTTCATGAAAGAGTTGGCATCAGATGGATAAGATCTTTGTCCAAAAAAAAAAAAAAAAAAGATGCAGCAACCTAAGAATAGCAAAAGATGTTTGCTATTTTTTGCCTAAGACTTCTACCATTTATTTGAATGATTTTTCAGTTATAAAATAAGAGTATTCAATTTTCACGACCTTTTCTAAGAATCTCCCTTTCATACATCTATGGCAGTCACATGGTCTTTGAAGAAGCACCAGATATTTTCAGAAAGGGTTCTCAAAAGTTTTGAGAAAAGTTTCCAGGTAGAAGACAAATTAATTGTTTCAATCTCAGAGGAGACAATAAAACCAATAGAAGGAAGCAGATGAGAACTGACTTTAGCTCAATATAATCCTTTTGGGTAGCCTTTCCAATGGGTATAGTGCCAGGTCTGGATTCAAGCCTTCAGGATTTACTAGCTATGCCGTCCTGAACAAGTCACTTAATCCTGTTTCCTTCAGTTTCCTCATCTGTCAAATAAACTGAAGAAGGAAATGACAAACCATGAATTTCTTTGTGAAAAAGAAAACAAAATAAAACACCCAGTGTCCTAACCCTAAAATGGACAATGAAGAACTGAAACAATTGAACAACAAAATCTTTATAATCCTTATACAATTATTCAAAGATCTACAACTGGCTGCTTTATGAGGGAGTGGCATTCCTTTTACTGGAGATATTCAAGTAGAGGTACAATAAACAGTGGTCAGAGATTTCTTCTTCATGGTAGGGGTTGGGAGATGGCCTCAAAAAAGTCCTTTCCACCTAATAATTTTGTTCAGTATAGTAATTATGGCATAAAAAAGAATAATAATAAAATAATCTTGCTCCATAGAGGGAAAAAAATCAAACTACTCAACTGTGTAAGTTTCCTATATACCTTCTTATCCTGTTGTCTGTCAACACAGACTCTCTTGGCAAAGGGAGTAATTAAAATGAAGACAGACAGAGTGGAACCTGTTCGGAAGCAAAGATTGAGTTAAATTTTGATTAATCATTGAAGAACATGATAATCTTATAAGGATAATTAATAATTTGTAGCCTGAGAATCAATAATTCTATGCCTTTCCATTTGCTTTCTCAAACATGTAGGCCATTCAGTACTCCATAGTTAAATTGCAGCACATCAAGCACAGTGCTCTGGAGACTCACCTGCATCTTTCTCAGCTCATTAGTTTAATTAACAATTGCTAAACAGGGTAGTGTTCTATTGGGTTAGAGTCAAGAGAAATTTCACCAAACGGGTTACCTGGAACCAAATATTACCTACAAATAGTAAGCAACCTGCTGGGCAGATTGAGTCCCATACCCTCCTCCTATTTATGAAGCTCCTTCACTAGCCTTTGGACATCATTTTACTGCTCTTATCTAGCACAGAAAGCCTTGGCATTCAAAGAAAGATAAAACTGATTCTCCACTGTGTAAGAAAGCAGAAGGCCATCGTTGTTAGGGTAAAATCTTTTCAGAACCTTTCTTGCATAGAAGTCATTTTAGATTAAGTACTGTAGAAGTAGTTTAATAAATTGATGAAACTTCAAATTCTAGATTTGAAAAATTTCCAGTTATTGTTAAGAGAAGCATTGTATTATAAGCTTTATTTTTAGAATTTGGCTACCTTTTCTCCCTGAATCAGCAAATCTTTGATTTCTAATTATAAAGTCATAGAAGCTGGAAGTTGAAAAACTGTATTTGAGTGTTAACCCCAACCCTTCGCAAAGCACCCTGACTTCCTAAAACATTTGACCTTCATTACTCATATATCAGTGAAAGATATATTACTTATATGTATATATATTACTACATGAAAGGGTAGAAGGGAATTCAAAAGTTGTCTCCCCTCCTTTTACAGATGAAGAAACTGAGGCTTTCAGGCTAGGTGACTTGTGAAAAGTAACACTGGGAATAAATAATAGAGTTGGGATTAGAATCAATGTCCTTGAATACCATACCCCATGTCATAAAGATATTGTCTTCTTGTGTATGATTTTTCTTAATCCTATGTATTAGAAGTGCTTTCCTCCTCATATTGCTTTGCATTTACTTGTCTATTAGTTTCTGTTTGGATATGGATGGGGTCATTACTTCAGTTTTCAGTAACTAAGACATGAAAAGTGCATGTGGAGAAGACGTAGTTAAAGTACCCACAAAGCCAAAAGAATAAGTCCAAGAAGTACAGTCTGGGTTTGTTGGTTGGAATAAATTGAATAAAAGTACAAATTGTAACCAAGAACTCAAGATGTGGAGCAGACAGGGGCTTCTGAAACTGAGAGCACTTTTTTGGCTGTATCTGTGGGTACAAGAATCACACAACCCAGCACAAGTCTACCAGGTCCTCGTTCTTACTTGGGCTCTAATACTCTAGGCAAAAAAAGTTCCCAGATTACCATGAACTGAGTTAAAAAAACAAACAAAAAAAAAAAACTTTTTTGGTCATGTTATGAGCAAGAGAATTTATTCATCTTTTCTCTAAGGAGTTGTGAGCAGAACAGGCAGCATAAAATCAAATGATTTTATGAAATCATTTTGAAATGAAAAGAAACAGTTCTGGAATCAGTATATCTGGATGCAAATATATGATAGCCTGTATTTATATGGTGCTTTTAGGTCTGCAACAGATTTTATTTAGGCTATCTAATTTTACCCCCCAAACAACCCTTAGTCTATCATTCCCAATTGTAGCTGAGAGAGGTTGTAATTTGCTGAGAGTCACATTGTTAATGTCTGGAGCAAGATTTGTATTTTAGGTATTTCAGATTCCAAGTTCATTGTTGTTTCCAAATGCCACCTTGAATAGTTGCTAGATGTTTGTATTTAGACAAGATATTTAAATATTTTAGCTATTGGGATCCTCCTTTCCAAAATGAGAGGGTTGGCCTAGAAAGCCTTTGCACCTATAGCTCTACAATCTTATATCCTTCAATGACTAATCAAAATATAACTCGGCCTTTGCTTCACTCTGGCTCTATCTTTATTTTGATTGCTCTCTTTTTCCCAAGCAAATTGTGTTGACAGACAATGGGAAAAGAATGCATGCAGAAAACTTATACAGTTGAGTAGATTGATTTTCCCCCCCTTCTATAAAGCGAGGTGATTTTGTTATTATTCTTTATTTTTGTGCCATAATTACTATCCCCATACAAATCTTTTCATGTGGCTTGGAAAAATGAAGCATTCATTGAAGAACAAGAGCATGATTGTCCCAGACAATACTACCAGCTTTACAACTCTTTTCACTATAATTACTTGGAAGCTGAGTCTGAGAATTTGGTATTACTCATTTGGAGTGGGTTTTGTGGGATGCTATTGCTTTTACAAAAACAGAAACACTTCCTCAATGGAGAAAAAAAAATTATACTCTTTTAGAGGGCTAAATGTAGGCAAAATATATGTGAATCCTGAAATGTGTATATTTGGGGGCTATGGAGTGGAACAAAGTAAACTGCTCCAAAGTCACTTAAAGATGGTTATTTAGTCTGTTTTCATGAAGAAAGTCAAGAATGTATTTTATTATATGCTTACTATGTTCCTAGAACAGTGCTGCTCACTGGGTGCTTATCAGAAAAAGGATATAGAAACTTAAGAGTTTTGTTTCTTTTGGCTTGGTTTTGAGTAACTTGGGTCATTTCCCCAAATCCCATTGAATAAAATTCAACAAAAAAGCAGCAAAATAATAATTTTTAAATTAAATATTTTCTCATGTGTTTCTTCTATACCAATTCAGCTCCATAATCAGACATTTCATACAGAATGGCAGGATTTCAGAGGTGGCAGGGGCTTCAGAGAATATTTAATTCAAGCCATATAGCCAAATGAACCTTACTACAACATACATAAAATGTGATCCTTTAATCCTTGATAATATTCAGCAAATTCTTTCTTATTAGAGTTTGTTGTGTAGATTTCATCTATAATCATGATCTTGCTATTCCTGAACTGTAATTTGTAATTTAGAAATAGATGATAGCAAGAATGACTAATACATTATATAACAGTTAAGATACCAAATAATCTCATATTTTGAGATAAATATGAGATTGCATTTACTAGCCACAAACATGAAGTTTTAGGCTTTATATACAAAGAAAAAAACACAAAACTTTCCAAGTATAGGAGAGATGTAAGACAGTAAATTGTCTGAAAAAAAATGTCTGTGGGTTTTTCTAGAATGCAAGATTAAAATGAGGTCACAATGTGCTATGATGGTTAAAAAAAAAACCCAAATAAATCAAATCTTAGGGCAATCTTGAGTGACACTGAGTGTTATAGTCTCCATTGCTGACTCTATCACTCCTTTTTGTATTTTGTTCTTCATAATCTAGACTTCTCTTTCACTGTGCTCAACAATCTCTACCCCTAGAACTTAACTTTGTCCTGCAGCTTCTCCTTCTAATTGGTCAGTTTTTCTCAGGTCCTCTGTTTTGAAGAAGTCTCTAAGCCAGCCATGTTCATTCTCTCCTTTCTCCTTCACTCTGCTCCAGATTGTTCTTTCTCCATCATATCCCTGACTCAGTCACATCTCTCCATTTCTTGCCCTTTTTTTTTCAGCTTCCATGTTATCTTTCCCCATTAAAAGGTAAGATGCTTGAGAGAGCTGTATTTTTTGTTTTATTTGACATATAGTAATCACTTAAAAATACTTATTCAATTAACTCAGTTTTCAGGAATAAGGGGATGAGAGTTTCATTGTAATCTGCCTTAACTAGACTACATATAGTCATTTCGGGACACTAGATGGAAATGCATTCATAATTTGGTAAAATTCACGAGTGATACAGTCTGAACCATAAAGGATCTCAGGTATTTTCTATCAAGAGAATCATTTAAAGGAAAGGAAACATATACTCTAAAGCAGGGCCCACGGGCCAGATGCGGCCTCCTGCGGACTTTTATGCAGCCTGCCAGGTTATGGCAAATGGGCTGAGGGGCAGAGACAGATGGTGAGCTTTTGTTTTTACTCTAGCCCGGCCCTCCAACAGTCTGAGGGACAGTGAACTGGCTCCCTATTTAAAAAAGTTTGAGAACCACTGCCCTAAAGACTAGTGCCATTGGGTACATGATAGCTATCTTTAAAACTTCAAAGACTTTGATAGGAAAAAATATAATGATATGGAAGAGATTTTTTTTTTGCAACCAAATTAAAATAAAACAACTAAGAATAAGGGATAGATATCACATTCTTTCTTTCTTTCTATCTTCTTTCCTTCTGCCACATGGAACCCTTAGTTCTCTTCATGGCTCAATTTATGTGTCATTTCCTTTACTTGATTCTTTCTTGATCTCCTATATTTCTTACCATTCTCTTTCCACAAATTATTTTTTTCTTTATGATGCTAACAATCATACTTACATAATACTTTTTGGTGTGTGAAAATGTTATCTTATTTTGATCCACATAACAACTTTGTGAGGTAGGTGCTACTATAATACTCTTATTATAGATGAGAATGCTGAGGGAGGAGCCACTTAAATGACTTGCCACTACTAGGATGTATCTGAAGTAGAATTCAGACTTCAAGTCTTCTTGACTTAAATCTAGTGATCTGTTCATTATATCATTTAGCTGTCATATATTATTCAGATTTTTTTTCTTTATTTCTTGTCTTTCCTAAATAGTGCTTCTTATCAAGTAGAATATAAATATCTTGAGGGCAAGGAGTGTTTCATATTAATTTTTTCTTCTTCATCTCTTAGCACAGGGTCTTATAGATAACAGAAACTTAGAAAATATTTATTAAATTCAGCTGAATCAAATTCATCAAATTGAATATAGAAATGACATCCATTATTATAAATTAAATAGCATAAATCATATGGCTCAACCTAAATGAGTTAAGGGTAAGCATAGCTCCCAACTATTTGTGATGAAGGTGAAAGATGAGCTCAAATATGGTTGGACAATGAAGATATAGATAGGGGTTAGTAGATGGTGGAAAGAGAAACGTTATTTAAAGAGGTGGAGGAATGGAGAATCTCTCCTAAGTGGAAGAAAACAAGGACTTTGGCTCAGTGTAAGAAAATGTTCTAAGAAAATACACATTTTAATATTAAAGAGTTAAAGGCTTTCATTAGATGTGACATATTTATAACTGAAAAAGGAGGCCAGATGCTTTGTAGCAGGAGGGCAGGATGAAGCAGTAACTATTGCATAGCCTATATGATCCATTAGCATCAATACAATACAACATCAAAAATTCTGTAAGAAGGCACTCAGGACATAAGACCATTAGGAAGAATTAATGGATGTGCTTAAGGAAGTATTTCATATATGGAAAAGGGATAGGTATCAGATATGGGTATCTTCATTGGAGGGAGTAGTCATTTTAAGTGAAATATACCTATTTGTCTTATTAGCACATGTTTTTCATTATTTCTAACATTTCCTTTTTTGTGTTTTCAAGAAAAAACCTATTGAGCAAGCCTCAGTCCCTTGATTTAGAATTAAGGGAAAAAATAAACAAAAATTTAGAGTTGCTTAAAAATAGATTCCCTTAAAAAATAGTGAGTTCTCTCTTACTGAAAGTACTTGAACAGAAGTTGGGTGATCTCTTTTCATGAAATTTAAGGCTCAAGGCCTTATGGCTAGTGGTCCCAGCTTTTGTTAGTTCAATTGAATTAATACAAAGAGAAATATTTTTTGTCATTGATCTGATTTTGGCCTTAGATGACCTCTTCCAACTTCAAAGTTCTGTGACTCCTTAGTAGAAGACTCATGTCTGTGCTTCTTTTGAATCATTTTCTTTTTGATTTTTAGTGAATCTGCCCAGGAACTGACTAGAATACAATATCTTCTAATAAGGGGAGTAACTGTGCTGGACAATGAAAGAAGGGATTACCTGGGGAATTTTTCCATTTTTAAACCCACCAAAGTTGATTTTGAAAGTGTAAAAATGTCAGTCTTTGGTCCACATATTTCTCCTTGCTCTGTCAGAGCATGGTAGAAAACTTCACAAAATTGCTTTCTTTTTTTCCATGGGAAAATTTTTTCAACCTCTACTATATTTTTATAAATTTATGAAATGTTATTTTCAGTGTTAACTCTAAGTCAAAACAACAACAGCATTTTATTTATAGAACTAAAGGTTTCTATGATATATACAACTTATTGAATACCTTTAATGTCAATGCAATTATTTTATCCATTCTGTTTTATCCATTATTTTATCATTCTATTGAACAGATAAAAAAGTAGTCTGTTTGTTTTGACATAACCAAAAATAATGTCAATAATTACTGTGGAATAATTGAAGTTTTGGCTAAAGAATTACTAACATGGGGTTAAAAAAATCATAAAAGAATGATAGAATAGTAATAAAGAACTTAGGAGGCTCAAATCTTCTTAATATGTACCACAGAGTAAAACAACACTTAAAATTCATTACAGTAAGGATGATCTCTAATATTCTCACATATCTATTATCATGCAATTCTATTCTTGTAGAAAAGATGGAGAAGAAACAATTAACTGTAATAGGATAATCAAAAGGCTAGAACTAAGAAGAACCTTAAAGGTTAGTTCAACCCCTTCATTTTATGATCCAACTTGGAATTTAAGTGATTTGATTAAGTGCCCTTAACTCTAAATGTAATTATAGTTCCTGAACTGGGCAAATGGTTGGAGTCAATCTAAAGTTTCAAAGACAACTAGGATACTTCTATACTGAGGCATTATCCATGGGATGATTCATCAATCCAGAACTATTCAATGCATACTGAGCCTTAATGCATTTTTGCTATGTCTAAAGTCTTTACAAATATTGTCAATTATCCAGATTTCTAACCTAAAAGTCATCATTGATTCTTTACCTTCTGTCACCTCCAAATACAAATTGTAGGGGAAACTATCACCTTCCAAGTCACTTAAGCTGTAGCATAAATTTCTTCTACTCCTCATTCTCTTTCACATGCAATCTGTTCCCAGGACTTTTTATTTTATATTTGCTTATAACATTTCCCAAATACTCTATTTTTAATCCTGTTACACTTCCACCACCTTGATGAAGGCCATCATCATCTCATATCTAGACAACTGCAATTCCTAGTTGATCTGCCTGCCAGAAGTTATCTCCTCACTAGTAATTCATCTTCCACTCAGTTGTCAAAGAGATCTTTTAAAAGAGCAAATCTGACCATTTCAGCTTCCTATCACATCCAAAATCAGATATAAAATTTTTGTTTTGGCTATCAACATCTTTCACAACCTTTTCCTCCCTTCCTTTCCTTTCCTTTATATCTTATACCTCTTCTATCAAGTGACAATTGATAAGGTTGAAGTACAATTCCTAGCTCAAAATAAACATGTGACAAATTCAAATGGCTTTCTCTTTGCCAAAAGGTAGATTTATTTAGGAGAAGACATTATAGACAAAATAAGAGGTAAAATATACATCAGAAGTGGCAAATATGAAATAAGAGTTTAAAAAGTATATAGTTAGCAAGGAAAAGATAAATTCCCCAGGGGAATTCACAATTAACCAGGAGAAAGGAAATACTTCATGAGGTGGGAGTAAGCCATTAATTGACAGGTTAGATCCAGAGAGGTAAAAGCTTAGCAGACTAACCAAAAGTTTGCTAAAGGAGAAAGGTGATATTAAAAGAAGGCACTATGAGGGACAGAAACAGAATACCTCATAGTGAGCTTAGTCCTAGAAAGAACATAGCAAAGATCATCATAAACATCTTTTATAGGGGAAATACGGTCTTGGGGGTTTCTCAGGGAAATCAGGAAAGTAAAGGAGAGAGGATCTATGAGAAGAGAAAGTGTCAGAGAGCTCAAAAATGGGAGATAAAAGATGTACCAAATGGAATATCTAGTAGCTAAGGTCCCAGACCTGTCTAAAGATATGCAAAACAATATCTCAAAAGGTTGTTTAAATACATCCAGAAGTTGGAGAATGGACAAAGGTGATTGATAAAAGAGTTCTTTCCTCACAATCACTCTATAGAAGCAGGGCAGTCTAAGAATTGATTATATCTGACAATAGTTGCTTGGGCTTCTTCCTAAAAGAGGAAGAGATTAAGTTCATATCAACAATGACCTTTGTTTGAATAAACCCCAGAATATACCAATTCCAGGCATTTTTATTGGATGTCCCTGATAAGTGTTAATCTCTCATTCATCATCTCTGCCTCAAAGGTTCCCTAGACTCCTTCAAGTATACTCAGATCCTATGTTCTCCATGAAGCATTTGTCAGAGCCTTTTAATTCACAATCTGTTGATTTATTTTTTTCTGATTTATGCTGTATATGTTGGAAAATAGTTACTTGTGTGCTGTCTCTTTCATTCATGTGGGAAATTTTCAAGAGCATGCATGGACTTTTAGCTTTCTTCATATCTTCAGAGCTAAGCATAATATCTGGCATATGATAGGAACTTAATATTTGTTAATTGTGGTTAAAAAGTTTCTCTCATTTTCCATCTCTCTAGTATATAGTCATCTCTCTACTCTAGTTCTCTTTCTCATACTTCCCCTGGATAGTTACAAAAATAATATTTATATTTGCATTATACTTTAAAGTTGTTCCTACTATCCAAAATGTGGCCCAGCCATATTTCTACTTCTTATTATTTCTGGTTTCATTCTTGGTCCATATTACATCCCTTCTCCTAAAAGAGAGCTTGGTGAACTCAACAATTACGGTGTTCAATATTGGAAATGATTTTACTTCTACTTAGTAGGTGTTTTAACTTTATTTATTTGTACATATATCCTCTTAACCCAATTAAATATGAGCATTTTACTCATCTTTCTAACCCCAGTGACAGCATAAAATAGGTGCTTACTGAGTACTTTTTGAATAAATAAATGGCCAAATTTTGAGAGATGAAAGAGACATCGATAGCCATTTTGTTCAAGTGCTATGAGTATGTAATGTGAGCAGCCTATAGAATTGCATTTTCATATAGGAACAGACTTAGAAAAAGATAATATTAGCTGGTCTAGCTAATTATACAAAATAAGATATTGAGCCATTGACCTGATAAACTAATAAAAATCAACCAAAACCAAGATGTGGCCAAAAGATAACTGCAAGCCCTGAATGAGCATGGTTAACGAGCTAATTTATTTCTCCTACCCGAAGGAGTTTTCTGCCATTTTTGAACATGGGTTGTATGATAAGGGAGAGGGAACATATGGTGGAGGAACATGCAATAGATGCAAGGAACTCTGTTAACTTCATCATTTTCCAGCAAATAGGGAGACGAGGGAGGGACCTTACTTTTCAGGATAGGAAATAAAAAGGTTCATTTTCATGTCTTGTAGAGGGATCTGCCCAGTGACTGCCCTTGTGCATATCACTGACTTGTTGCAAGAATAATAAATAAACAAATTTACTTCATAAATAATTCTTCTTATCTTTGTAATACATTTCTAACAGTAATTTCTACTATAACATGCCTGATGAATGATTACTTACTTGTATTTGAATATCTCCATGGAGTGTTTAACCCATTACTTCCCAAAGCAATCAGTTCCATTGCCAGACAGCATTAGACATTAGGACATTTTTCTTAACGTCTGGTAGAAATGGAGTTAAGATTAAATACCATATGTTGAGAAAAGATCCAAATGAATGCATGACATAAAAATTGCAACCATAAACAAAATAGAGGATTAAGGAAAATAATATATTTCACATATATGGATAGAACAGTTTATGACTAAATAAATGAGTGATAGACAAAACCATATGAGGTACAATTTACAATTTTTATATAAAAATGTAAAAGTTTGCACAAAAATGTAATATAATAAATTGACCAGGTACCTGAGGACAAAACAACAAAAACAATTTTGTAACAACATCTGTAGTATCATTTCCAAAATATTAGAAATTGATTCCATTTTATAAAATTAACAACCATTCTCCAATAGATAAAAATAAAATGATCTGTTAAGAACAAACTACTTTTTTTTTTTTTTTTTTTGAGGCTGGGGTTAAGTGACTTGCCCAGGGTCACACAGCTAGGAAGTGTTAAGTGTCTGAGACCAGATTTGAACTCTGCTCCTCCTGAATTCAAGGCTGGTGTTCTATCCACTGCTCCACCTAGCTGCCCCAGAACAAAATACTTTCAAAGGAAGAAATACAAACTATCACTAATTATTTGAAATAATAACAAATTACTGAAATAATAACATTTCCTCACCTATCAAAGTGGAAAGTATAGACAAAAGAAGAAAATTAGATATTTTGGAAGAACTGTAAGAAAAATGCTTACATTAAATCAGCACAGGAAAATAAAAAAAAATTTGTAATTATGCATGGAAGGTCAACAAACTACATAGCTAAACCAGCTGTATCACTTTGAGATGCATATTGTTAGAAAGAAAAGCTCATTCTCAATTTTAAAATCAGTGATGATTTATTTATGATTGATATTTATTTATTCTTTACTAAAGAACTCAGCCTTCAATTTTTACCAGAAGTGGGCACACCTCCCTGAGAGAAAGAGAGAGAGTACACTGTTATGGAAACCAGAGGAAGCTTTTCTAGTTTAGTCCCCTCTCTGTACCCTCCCACTTAATCTTTACTTGGGTAGTGGAAGGGTTCCAGGTAAGCCCTAGGAATGCCCTAGGAGCCTTCCAGGAACCTCTTCCCTACTTCTTTGTTTCTAGAATTCTGCTATTGCTCCCACAAGGCAGAAGAAGGTGCTATGCATTACCTTAATTAAGCAAGCACAATAAAGAAAAGTCTTCTGGTCATTGATCATTGATTGAAGGCAGTTTAAGCCAGTTTCTATACTAGATCTCCTTATCAGAATTCTGCAGCCAAATCAGTTTTTCCTTCTGAAAGCCCATTGGTCATTTACACTTATATTACTTTGGAGCCTGCAACATTCTGTGGAATTTTAGCTTTTCAGTATTTCTCATTATCTGCTCAAGCTTTTTGAGTAATTGAATTTTAACTACTACTACTACTACTACTACTACTACTACTACTACTACTACTACTACTACTACTACTACTACTACTGCTACTACTACTACTGCCACTACTACTACTGCCACTACTACTACAACCACTATTACTGCTATTATTACTAATATCATTATTATTAGTTACAATTTTCCCATTTAATCATAAGACAGAGGAAGAAGTCAGAGGAATGAGTCACAGAATGAGAAGGAAATTAAGAAGGACTTTTAGATGTATTCATAGTTCAATGTTCAAAACCCTAGATGTCTAGTTATCTGAATTAAGTTAAGATCCTTCCATTCTCATTTATTATTCATGTGACTTTGGACAAGTTATTTAACCTCTTTTGGCCTCAGTTTTATCAAATATAGAATGTATTAGGCTACAGGGTCTGTAAAATCTATTCTGGCTCTAAATTTATGATGTAGTTCAATCCCTTGTCTTAAAGTTCTAGAAAGTGAGCCATAAAATTGTGACTTGTTCAAGGTAACAGAACAAAGGCTAGGGAAGGATACTGGCAACATTATTTGCAGGTATGAACAATACACATATTTATGTCTTTAAAGAATTAATAGTAATGGAGAAGATGAAATTCAGTTTTATGTTGATAGTAACAATCCCAAGTATTTTTTATGATGCACTGAAGGCTGTTTATGGACCAATAACCTAAGCTGCATTTCAACTATCCAGTGCTAATGTTGCCACACTGATTAGTGATAAGAACATGATCTTGGAGACATGGGCTGAACTTTCCATAATGATCTCAACAGATCATCATCAATTAATGCTGAAGCTACTGACTGGTCATCTCAAATTGAAATCAATCATTCCCTAGATGAAATTCCAACTGCAGAAGAGGTTTTGAATCCTATTGGACTACTTTCTTATCCAAAAGTACTAGGTATTGATTCTATTTCAGCTGAGATTTATAAGATGGGGGTCCATTGCTCATGCAAAAGTTGTCTGAAATTTTCCAGATTATATGGCAGAAGGAGGGTATGCATTAGGAGTTTAAGGATATCTCTGTGGTCTATTTCTGAAAAAATAAAGAAAAGAGATTGTCCTGTGGCAATTATAGGGAATATCCTTCTTATTCATTACTGGCAGAGTTCTCCTTTACCTCCTTAACGTACCCAGGAGAGCCAATGTGTCTTCAGAAGGGGCTGAGGAGCAATTGATATGATATTTTACTGTGTGACGAATCCAGGAGAAATGACAGGGACAGAACAAAACTCTGCATACAACATTTGTAAATCTGATGAAAGCCTTTGATAGAGTCAGCCATGAGGGCATATGGAATTATGTCAAAATATGGTTGCCCAAAGAAGTTCATCAGGATAATACTTGGATGATATGCACAGAAAAGCACAACATTATTTCAGAAAGTTGAACATTGAAAGAATACAATTCATTTGATAGCATATTAAGAATAATATAGACTTTTTTCCCCCAGGAAGAATGAAAACAATTGCTCAGAGTATAGTGGGGCAGATGATTAAACTTGCCCCAGTGTTGTTTTCTTTTTGATTGTTATTTTTTATTTGTTTCTTTTGATTTACTTTCCCTTTTCCTTATGCTTCTTTCTTTCTTTCTTTTTTTTTAAACATACTTCCTGTTTTTTATTTTTTTCCTTTTCTTGCAATGATATTTTGGCATGCTCTGAGTTTGGATTTTAATTCAGAAATGTGAATTTTCCTGATGCCAGAGCCAGCACTCTATCCACTGTGCCACTTAGATGCCCCCTATATAGAATGTGTTGGACACAATGCTAAATGGTTTATAAGTGTTACCTCATTTAAACTTCCCAACAATCCTGATAAGTAGTTATTATTACTCCATTATATGGTTCAGGAAACTAGAGGCTAAATGAATTTCCCAGGCTCACATGCCTGGTGGCATCTGGAACTGGATTTAAACTCAGGTAATCCTGATTTCAGTGTCATTGTGCTATCTACTGAGACATTAAGCTGTCTCTCAAATCTTCTGTGGCTTGTTCCAATGCTATTTACACTATGATATTTCTAGCATGCTACACAGCTTTATCAGATCATATCATACAGATGAATAGATTTCAAAGGTAAAATAATCCCCAGTCTAATTTTATTAATGAAGAAACTAAGCTCAGCATTGAAAAGCCATGCTAAGAGTCTTTTAGGCCATAAGTGAAAGATCTGGCTTTGAATTCACATCCTATCGCTTTAATTTTAGTACTTTTCCTAAAACTACAATTCCTCTAGTAATGAACAAGAAAATAGATAACATAACTGCAAACCTAAAACATACTTGCTAAAGTTTAAAAAAAAAGTGCAGTAGTAAAAAGAGTATCAGAAAGGGGAGGGAAACAATTAAAAAGATAATTGTGGAGGAACTCTGGATATAGCTGCCTTCCCCCAAATTTATTTTATATTTAGCTATTTTAGATATGCCCATTTATTAATATAATGTCTTCTTCATTAGAAAGTAATCTTCTTAAGGTCAGGGACAATTTCTCCCTAATCCTATTTAGAATATTGTGCCTGGTACATAGTAGATGCTTAATTAATGTTTCTTGACTACCTAATGTCTCGAAATGTACAATGAAAAGGAAAATTGAGTCTATTATCTACATAATTCAGACTTTATAGCCTGCTCCTTAGGTCAATAAGAAGGACTGATATTTATATAGCACTTTGCAGTTTGTTAGATATTTGGCATATATTAAAAACCATGTAGCATGTTCAGATCACCTAACACAAAAGCAACCACTTAACAGAACAGAAACACTTGCTTCTGGGAGAAGACATTCTCTATTCCCCTATCAGTTGGATGAAATTAGTATCTTACCATGATCCCTATATAGTTCAATTGTTTTTCAGTCATGTCTGACTCTTTGTGATCTCATTGTATTTTTCTTGGCAAAAGATATTGGGAACTGAACCAAACAGGGTTAAGTGACTTGCTAAGAGTCACACAGGCCAGTTTTAAACTCAGGAAGACAGATAAGTCTTTTGGATTTGAGCCCTGCAGTCTATGCATGGAAGCATCAAGCTAGGATTTCTCTGCACACAGCAGGAAACAATGAATGTTCTAGTCCTAGTTTTTATTCTTATTTTTTAAATTTTGTAAAATAAAAAGTCTTGGGAACAGATTGGAGACAGCATGAGAAAGAGAATGAAGAGTAGAAGAAATTTAGGTTGCAGCTTAAGGTGATAGTTTCCCCTACAGTTTGTATTTGGAGGTGACAGAGGATAAAGAATAAATGATTACTTTTAGGTTAGAAATCTGGATAAATGACAATATTTGCAAAGACTTTAGACATAGCAAAAATCCACTAAGGCACAGTATGCATTGAATAGTACTGGATTGATGAATCAGCCCATGGACAGTGATTCAGTATAAAAGTATCTTAATTGTGTTTGATACTTTAGATTGACTCCAACCATTTGCCCAGTTCAGGAACTATAACTACATTTAGAGTTAAAGGTATTGTGTCAAACCACTTAAATTCCAATCTGGTTCATACAATGAAAGGGTTGAACTAAGCTTTAAGGTTCTTCTTAGTTCTAGCTCTTTGATTATCCTATTACAGTTAGTTGTTTCTTCTTCCTATTTTCTACAAGAATAGAATCATATGATATTAGATATATTAGAATATTAGAGCTCATCCTTACTGTGAGGAGTTTTAAATGTTATTTTACTCTGTGGCACATATTAAGAAGATTTGAGTCTCCTAAGTTCTGTTACTATTCTATTGTTCACTTATGATTTTCAATGTTCAGGAACATTGCAATAAATATTGTCTCAAAATTCTTATTCTAAAATTTTACCAAAATTAATTTTCTGTTCGAGGAAATTAAGTCTCAGAGAAAATATATGATTTATCCATAGTTCCATCACCACCCCACCGAAGCTAATAAGTTTTTGCAGATATTTTGCCCAAGATTTTCCTGTTTCAATACCCAGTATCCTAGGAAATAGGCTTCATTATTTACCCATTTATAAGGTATCTGGATGAGTCCATTTAGATGTCATCATATATAGACCACTGTATATTTTTTACATTTTTCTTATTCCATTTTCTGCCATCTCCAGACTCTGACATGGAGAAAATCTCTTTTTAGGAAGAAACAACATTTGCTGGGGTTAAGGAATTAAACCTCTGTACTCTACCCTCCTCCCCCAAGTATATTGTGGCAGATAATTCTTTCAGTCATTGACACTCGAGGGTGGGAACCTTCTGTAGCATTTTATCCTGGACAGTAATTCCATTAAAAGGGCACAATTTATTGTACATCTGTCTCCACAGATTGTATCAACACTGAAACCTTTTAAACAGGGAATGGGATTAAATAAACCACATTTACCAGTGTGGTAAAATATAATAGACATCCCACTGTTTAAATGACCTGCTGAATCAATATATCTACTTGGCAGCAATTTCCAAAAGATAAGGTGGAAAACTCTTTGTCTGATAGATGAGTAAACTTAAAAGAGGCAGATTTACAGAAGCTTCAGTGCCTCCCCTGAAGAGGCCTTCATTATTTTGAGTTGCCATGGCAAGTTGGCTCAGCCACAATTCAGAAGGAAAAAAAAATATCAATTCCTATTTTGTATACCAGATAACAAAATAGTCTAAAAGATCAGGTCTGATTATTACATTTTCCTGCTCTAAAATTTCTATGACTCCCTATTGCCTTTGGGATTCAAATCAAATAAGAATTCTTTGTTATGGTATTGAAAGACTTATACAGAGATTGGATCACACCAACATTTCTAACTTTATTTTATTTTATACCCTTTTGTCTAATCACCATCCCAGGTAAACTAGATTTCCCTGAATGACTTATTCCATCTACCACCTGTGTAGTTTCTTGTGGAAAAAAAAATGACTTCTTTTTTATTTCATTAAACATTTCCCAATTACATGTAAGGCTATTTTAACAATATTTTTAAAATTCTGAATTTCAAATTCTTTCCTTCTTTTCTGTTTCTTTCTGTTTGAGAAGGCAAACATTTTTTATTTCAATTTTATGTGTGAAGTCATACCAATCATACTTCTATATTAACTATACTGCAAAAGAAAACACAAACAAAATGAAATTATAAAAATAAAGAAACTTTTTTAAAAAGTATGCTTCAATTAGAATTCATAGTTTATCAGTTCTCTCTATGGAGATGGAGAACATTTTTCATAATGGGTCCTTTGAAATTGTCGTGGATCATTTCTTGATCGGAGTAGCTCTCTTTTATAGTTAATCATTTGTACAATATTTCTGTTACTCTGTATACTGTTCTTCAGATTCTGTTCATTTTACTTTGCTTCAGTTCATATAAGTCTTCCCAGGTTTTTCTGACACCACCTTGCTCTTCACTTCTTATAGCACAATAGGATTTTATCACAATCAAATATCATAACTTACTGAGCCATTCCCCATTGATGGATATCCCCTTAATTTCAAAATCTTTGCAAGAGGAGTTATAAATATTTTTGTTCCTTATATGTTTTCTTTCATTTTTTTGGGGGGGATAGAGACCGAGCAGTGATATTGCTGGATCAAAGAGTATGCTCAAATTTGTAGCCCATTGGACATAATTCCAAATTTCTCAGAATGCTTAAACTAATTTGCAACTTATTGTATTAGCATCCCAGTTTTTCATATCCCCCTTCAGCAGCTATCATTTTCTTTTTCTGTTATGCTAGCCAATCTGTTTGGTGTGAGGTGTTATCTCAGAGTTGTTTTAAATTTGGTTTCTTTAATCAGTAGTTATTTAAAACATTTTTTCCCATGAGACATTGACAAGCTTGTCTTCCTTTGAAGGTTAATTGTAGGGACATCCCTTTTCTGGAGCTTTTTCTGAACTGATAATGCCCTCATTTTAAATTTTTTATCTTCATAATAAAATTATCCCATATTAACTTTATCTGTATGTCTGTCTCTATGAGCATTTTTTTTTGCAGTTTTAAAATATAAATAAAATAATAAATTTTAGAATATTTTTCCAGTATTGTTACATGATTTTAGGGCCTGGGATTCTATTATCTCTGAAAAGTTGAAAAGATTGATATTAACAACCAGGGAAACATTTATGAATATGAATAACCTGAAATACAAATATGAACAGGAATTGGAGAAGGGATGATTTAGACATGTGCCAATTCACGGTTCTATTAAGAATCTTTCAAGTATCATGAGAAACCAACTATCCCCCAATATGGGTCATTGCTTTAAAGAAACTATATGGGAGAATATGGATAAAATTCCATAGGATAGGTAGGCTTGGAGGAAGTGGACACTGAATCATGAGATGAAATACTCACATCAAGCTATTTGGATATGAATAATATTGACCAGAGAAATACAAAGTCCTTGAAAGAAGAGGTGTTTTTTAAGCCCTAGGCCATAGCATAGTTCATTGAATATACTGTTTAATAAGTTTTTTGTTGAATTGAATGCATCATGTACAATGGTGCTTGCTTTGAATATTGAATTCTATATGAATTCAGGGATAGAGCTGGAAGCTATCTCACCGTCACCAGGCCTTGATAACCTTGGTATAGGTTGAGCCTTGTGCTTTCACTAAGTTCAACAAATTATTCCAAATAGCACCGAATGTCAAAATATAATTTGATGTGCATGTGGTGGTGGTTGGGGGAGGGAAGGAGTGTTGATTAGAGAGAATAGAAATCACAAAACCAGAAGTTGTTACTAGAATATAGACATGTAATATAGTGGTCCTTTGTCAGAGACTAATGTTTAGAGGAAATAACAAATGGCATGCAAATATATTCAAACCAAAATCCAGACTTAGGTTCAAATGGAGTAAGAAGACTTCAAAGTCAAGTTCAAGGTCAATATCAAAATTAAAATCAAATCAAAGAGATGAGGCAAGTATAAGAATTTAGCCAAATATACAGTCAAGCTAAGATACAGGCACAACTAGAATAAGCAACCCAATAATACTTAATGGATAGGACCTTTGTAATTGAAAGAACTTACTTTTGTTCCTACTTTGCCAAACTTAATTGTGTGATGTTGGATAAGTCCTTTCATCTAATGAATTTCAGTCTTTTCAACTATAAGATCAAGATATTAGACAAAATGTCACTTAATTTCCCTTCGAGCTCTAAAAATTATTTAATAACAACCCACAGTTAGAACAGACACACCAAAACATTCTTTTTGGAATTGTGAATTGGTATAATCCAACTTTTGTTTCCTAGCACT
>NC_133618.1:30624523-30690533 GCF_048593235.1 Sminthopsis crassicaudata | reverse complement strand
AAACCAATTCTATGCCTTGTCTTTACTTATCCTCCATGCCATAAATAATATCCTTTTAAATTTTTGATTCCTATAATTGTTTCTTTCGAAACTCACTAGGAGACCTTTCAGTCCACAAAAATGCTTGTGTCATCTGCTTCTATCAGCCACTTATCTCCTCTCTATATGCATCTTATATGTATTTATTTACATCATATTTCTCCATTAAAATGGAATGAGGTCAAGACCTGGTGACCTGGTTTTCTCTACCTTTTTTTTTTTTTTTTTTCATTTTCATTCATTTTCCCATTCTTTTTTTTTTTTTTTTTTACTTTTGTTAGGAGTTAAAAATCACACACACAAACACACACACACACACACACACACACACACACACACATATATATATATATATATATATATATATATATATAGAGAGAGAGAGAGAGAGAGAGAGAGAGAGAGAGAGAGAGAGAAGAGAGAGAGAGAGGAGAGAGAGAGAGAGAGAGAGAGAGAGAGAGAGAGAGAGAGAGAGAGAGAGAGAGAGAGAGAGAGGAGGGAATAAAGAGAGACATAGACAGAGATATATAGAATAAGATATAGACAGATACAAAGACAGATAGACATACAAAAGAGATAGAGAAAAGGAGACACATGTAGAGGAGGAAGACAGACAGAGAGATAAAGACAAAGATGAAGGTGGAAAGACAGAGAGACAACTAGAATAAACTTATTGATAGTTTGTTGAATTTTGCCACAAGTAAATAAGTTTCTATACTTATACTTTTGAAGTAAATACATATTCATAAAATGCTAAACAAATAGTAGTTAAATGTAACTGGGGTGCAGGGGATCCACTCTCAATAATTAGCAGAACAATTCATGGGTAATAAATCTATTATGAAATAAATTACCATGCCCAAATTCCTTTAAGAGGAGAGCTCAGGAGGAAGGGTGGAACATAATACACTTGCCCCTTAAGCTAAAAAGGCCAGAGTATTTAGTGATTACATAAATAATACATCTATTAATATGTATTACTCAATGGTAATGCCTTGGTAATAAGAGACTCATTATCAAGGAGGATGTGTATTTGGGTAAATGTACCCAATTAAAAATCAGTTTTGAACAACTATCTCTACCTGATCATTCCTCAATTAATTTGCTATATATCTTCAGCTCTGATCATATGACTCCATCATGCACCACCAAGTCTATTCTACATATACCCAAGAAAAGCTGCTTATATATTTATTAGCTTTTCTCAATGACATATGCAAAATTTAAACTATCTATATTTAATTTCGAGTTTTATATTCTCTCCCTCCTCCTCAAGCCCCCATTAAGAAGACAATCAATTTGAAATAGATTATACATGTGTAATAATGCAAAATGTTTCATAGTATTCATGTTTCAAAAGAAAACACAGACCAAAATAATAATAATAAAGTAAAAAAAGTATGATTTAATATGTTTTTAGGACCCATCAGTTCTTCTTGTAGAGTTGGTTAATATCTTTCATTAGGATTTGGAATTGAATGGCTATCCTTCATACCTAGAAATTTTTATTTCTTAATCTCTGTCTATTGGAATCCTCAGTTTCTTTCAAATCGTGGTTCAAACTTTACCAAAAACAACAACAACAACAACAACAACAAAACCCCTCTTTCATTGTCTTGTCACCTGCTGTTGTCCTTCCATCCTTTCACTGATCCATTTGATAAATCAGTATTTACTAACTGGTAATTATGTACCTGAAATCATGCTGAGCATGTGGAATACAGGGGAAAAAAAAGGTCAAAAATGCCTCTGCCTTTAAGAAATATTATTCTCTATCTATGTATCTATGCATTTATCAATGTATGTATGTATGTATATATATATTTATCTATTTACACATGGCCTCATCTAGTAGAGTTTCAAGTTTTTTTTGTTTGTTTGTTTGTTTTTGCCTTCAAAGCAAAAAAAGATCTGTCATTATTATTTTGGTAAATCCAGTGTTTAGCACAGTGCCTGGCCCAGAGTAGGCAGGTAAGCAAAACTTAATAATCAATGGCATACAGAAGAAAAATGGGACTCTAGTTATTTATGCACAGAAAACTTGTTCCCTACAGAATTTAGCTAAAGCTATGGTAGCTTAATAAATTACTAAGATCCTTGTAGGTTTAGTCTATCTTGCAAATTAACAATGGGTTGAGCTTAGTATTAAATGGGATGAGGAGAGTGGGCAGGATTTCTTTTGGGAAATTGCAAAGCTCTTTTAATGAACTCAAATTTCTTTCAAACAAAGACCTATCTTTTTAATACTGATATTCTTCCATAGTTCTTTCAATACTGTAAGACATGAAACACTATAATCTCAGAAGAATTGAAAATGAGTATTGCCCAAAGGGTGATGAAAAGAAGCATGATGGGTATGAGAAGACTGCTAAACATTAAGAATAAGAAATTACAAAGAAGAAACCAGGAAAAGATTGTCATCAAGTAAAAAGAAAATGAAAAGGCCATGGCATGGTAACCTTATGAGAATGTATAGTCCACGTATAGTCTATGTATGTTAACAAAATCAAGAGCAGATAAGGAATGTAACAAATATATAAGGTGTGCAATGAAATGAAATTATGAAAATATGCAGAAAATGTCACATAATATGGATAGCTATAGATCTGCTTTAATGAGAATACTCAAATTGTTTTTTGTAATATTCCATACTTCTGGTCACAGCACAAAAACAAACAAAAAAAATGAGAGCAACATATTGATGTTGTTTTCAGTGTATGATTCATTTGATTTTCTATCTTTTGGGAGCTAATTGTGAGAAGATTTGTTTAAAACTAGGAGCCTTTAAGAATATTTAAAAGGATCATCATAAACACTAATGAAATGTGTTACAGGTGATAGAATAAATTTTCAGATAAAAAAAGAATAAACTATCTATTTTAAAATAGTTAATGCATGGGAATAAATCCTTTATCTTAGGAAAGGAGGTCTTGCTCCTATAAATATAAGATAATTGCAAATTATATTTCAGAAACTAGGCAGCTTTAAAAAATAAAACAACCAGAAGTAAAGATGTGATTCAGTTTAATTGTCATAGAAAGCCTTATGGATAGATACATAAGTATATTGGAAGATAAATGGACAGGGAGAATATTTTAGGAAAAGAAGTGAAAAAAGGAACTAGAAATTTGAACAAGAAAATTAATGAGTGGACACAGGTTGACAAAAGGATAGCTACAGAAGAAACAAAAGTTATTTTAAAGTTGAATATAGAGATGTTGAAATGTCAGTCATCCAGTGGTGAACATAAATTCTTATTTAATTTGTTGTCGCTGTTATTTGTCTTTTATCTTTGAAGAGGACCATGAGGTAAGTAATGTCATGACATGCAAATTAGTTGGACTGAAGTGAGGGAGAGTTGTGCAAAGTCATTGCTTTGCTCTCTGCTTTGGCATCAACTGGATTCAGGAGCAATATAGATCAGGACAACTGAAGATGGCAATTGATACAGTAGGAGATCTTAGTCTTTTTAAGGTAAAGTCTTTAACAGGTTTCAGTGATTAAGGCAACAACCAATCAATGAATAAGGCAAAAAGTGAGGCTCTGTTAACTAGAAGAAGAAGAACTTGAATAAGAAGAACAAGAAGAACAAGAACAAGAAGAAGGAAAAGGAAGATGAGGAGGAGAAGGGAATCAATTTTGGAAAGGAAGACCCTCAGGATTTTTTGGAAAAGAAAAAAGACAGAAAAAAAGAGAAAGGAAAGAAACAGAAAGGAAGGAAGGAAAGGAAGGAAGGAAGGAAGGAAGGAATAGAGAAAGAGGAGGGGAGAAAGGGAGAAAGGAAGCAAGGGAGTGATGAAGAGAAAAATAAAGAAGGGAGGTAGGGATGAAGAAGAAGAACAAGAAGAACAAGAAGTATAAGAAGAAGAAGAACAACAACAACAACAAGAAGTATATGAAGAAGAAGAACAAGGTTTATCTCCTATTTTTTATACTTTGAAAAAAAGACCATTTCTAAGTCTCAGTTTTCTCATCTGTTTAATGGAGATAGGCGCATTCATACTACATATCTCAGAGGACGATTGTGAAGAAAATACCATATTAACTTAACGGCACTGTAGAAATGTAAACCATTATTATTTCCTCTGCTATACCTCTAGCCAATGGCCATTCAGGCTCTATTTAAAGATCTCCTGTGATGGACAATTTATTCCTTCCTTAGTAAATTAATCTTGTTAGAATTGGAAAATGAATAAATTTCCATCAATGGGGGAATGGTTGAACAAATTGTGGTATATGAAAGTAAGGGAATATTATTATTCTATTAAAAATGATGGACAAGCTGATTTTAGAAATGCCTAAAAAGATTTACATGAAATGATGCTAGGAGAAACAAGCAGAACCAGGAATACATTGTATACAATAACAGCAAGAATGTGTCATGATCAACTATGAAAGGCTTATTTCTTCTTAGTGGTTCAGTGATTTAAAGAAATCCCAGTAGATTTTGAACAGTAAATGCCAACTGCATCCAGAAAAAGAATTTGGGAGACTGAATGTAAACCAACACCTACTATGTTCACTTTGTATGTGTGTGTGTTTGTGTGTTTAATCTCTCCCACGATTTTTCCTTTTTGCTCTGATTTACCTCTCCCAATATGATTCATAAAGCAATGTGTATTAAAAATAAATAAATTTACTACGATAAAAGAAAAAAAAAACATACAAAGCAAATTCCCTAAGGATATTATGGGAAGAAAATAGAATCATTTGTATAAAAATATCTATTGATGGATTTTTATGTGGAACTTATGTGTTTAGCAGTTGGAGATAGCTGAATGTATTGTGATAAGGAACTGTAATGTAATATCAGTACACATATAACAAAAATGAAAAAGGAAGGAAGGAAAGAAGGGAGGGAGAGAGGAAGGGAGGGAGGAAGGAAAGGAAGAAGAGAGAGTGACAGACAGACAGACAGACAGACATGGAGGGAGGAAAGAAAGAAAGAAAGAAAGTGGATTGAATTTGCCTATAGGTGCTCTGCCCCCCAAAAATATAAATTTTGGTTATTGAAACCTTGCAAGATAGTTTAGAGATTTATGGGCTAGATTTTTTCTCTACTTATTTATTTTGTCATAAAAAAGTAAAATAAAGAACAACAACAAAAAATCTGAGACAGTTAACTCTTTTGACCCATGCAGTCTCATTTATGCTTTCTTGAAATACACTTTGGGAAACTAAGCCTTGACAAAGACTTTTGGTATTAATATGGTGCTACTTGACCAAGCCTTAAAACCAAATCACTCTTGCTTTCATAACCTGGCCAATAGGTCTCAATCAATCCTTCACCTATTCATTTGTTTGTTCATTATTTAGATTTTGATGAATCAAAGTAAATTTAAGTAGCAATTGTTTTTGGTCTGGCCAAAAATCTCCAGGGTCTTCTCTTCCCAGATATTTTTTTTTTTTTCTTGAGTAAGCAAAAGAGGCCATGTTTCCTTTATTTCCTACCTTTCCTTAACTGAAAGAGTGTTGCCTCAGTCAACCTGAGACATCCTAAAGACCTTATTCTTTTTTTTTTTTTTTGTTTATTTTATTTTTTATTATATATATATATATATATATATATTTTATAATATTATCCCTTGTATTCATTTTTCCAATTTACCCCCCCTCCCTCTATTCCCTCCCCCCGACGACAGGCAATACCATACATTTTACATGTGTTACAATATAGTCTAGGTACAATACATGTGTGCGAATATCATTTTCTTGTTGCACAATAAACATTAGAATCCGAAGGTACATGCAACCTGGGCAGACAGATATTAGTGCTAACAATTTTCATTCCCCTCCCAGTGTTTCTTCTCTGGGTGCAGCTACCTCTGTCCATCATTGATCAACGGGAAGTGAGTTGGATCTTCTTTATGTTGAAGATTTCCACTTCCATCAGAATACATCCTCATACAGTATTGTTGTTGAAGTGTACAGTGATCTTCTGGTTCTGCTCATTTCACTCAGCATCAGTTGATTTAAGTCTCTCCAGGCCTCTCTATATTCCTCCTGCTGGTCATTTCTTACCGAGCAATAATATTCCATAACCTTCATATACCACAATTTACCCAACCATTCTCCAACTGATGGACATCCATTCATCCTCCAGTTTCTAGCTACAACAAAAAGAGCTGCCACAAACATTTTGGCACATATATGTCTCTTTCCGCTCTTTAGTATTTCTTTGGGATATAATCCCAGTAGTAGCGCTGCTGGGTCAAAGGGTATGCACAGTTTGATAACTTTTTGGGCATAATTCCAGATTGCTCTCCAGAATGGCTGGATTCTTTCACAACTCCACCAGCAATGTATTAGTGTCCCAGTTTCCCCACATCCCCTCCAACATTTGTCATTATTTGTTCCTGTCATCTTAGCCAATCTGACAGGTGTGTAGTGGTATCTCAGAGTGGTCTTAATTTGCATTTCTCTGATCAGTAGTGATTTGGAACACTCTTTCATGTGAGTGGATATAGTTTCAATTTCTTCCTCTGAGAATTGTCTGTTCATATCCTTTGACCATTTATCAATTGGAGAATGGTTCGGTTTCTTATAAATTAGGGTCAGTTCTCTATATATTTTGGAAATGAGACCTTTGTCAGAACCTTTGTTTTTAAAAATATTTTCCCAATTTGTTACTTCCCTTCTAATCTTGTTTGCATTAGTATTATTTGTACAGAAACTTTTTAGTTTGATGTAATCAAAATCTTCTATTTTGTGATCAATAATGATCTCTAGTTCTCCTCTGGTCATAAATTCCTTCCTCCTCCACAAGTCTGAGAGGTAGATTATCCTCTGTTCCTCTAATCTATTTATTATCTCCCTCTTTATGTCTAAATCATGGACCCATTTTGATCTTATCTTGGTATATGGTGTTAAGTGTGGATCCATATCTAATTTCTGCCATACTAATTTCCAGTTTTCCCAACAGTTTTTTCTGAATAATGAATTTTTATCCCTAATGTTGGAATCTTTGGGTTTGTCAAAGATTAGATTGCTATAGATGTACCCTTTTTTGTCCTTTGTATCTAATCTGTTCCACTGATCCACCGGTCTATTTCGTAGCCAATACCAAATGGTTTTGGTGACTGCTGCTATATAATATAGCTTTAGATCAGGTACACTTAGACCACCTTCCTCTGAGTTTTTTTTCATTAGTTCCCTTGCAATTCTTGACCTTTTATTCTTCCATATGAATTTTGTTGTTATTTTTTCTAGGTCATTAAAATAGTTTCTTGGGAGTCTGATTGGTATAGCACTAAATAAATAGATTAGTTTGGGGAGTATTGTCATCTTTATTATATTCGCTCGGCCTATCCAAGAGCACTGAATGTCTTTCCAATTATTTAAATCTGATTTTATTTTTGTGGCAAGTGTTTTGTAATTTTTCTCATATAATTCCTGACTTTTCTTTGGTAGATGGATTCCCAAATATTTTATACTCTCAACATTTGTTTGGAATGGAATTTCTCTTTGTATCTCTTGCTGTTGCATTTTGTTAGTGATATATAAAAATGCCGAGGATTTATGTGGATTTATTTTGTATCCTGCCACTTTGCTGAAATTTTGAATTATTTCTAGTAGCTTTTTAGCAGAGTCTTTGGGGTTCTCTAAGTATACCATCATGTCATCTGCAAAAAGTGATAGTTTGATTTCCTCATTTCCTACTCTAATTCCTTGAATCTCTTTCTCGGCTCTTATTGCCGAGGCTAGCGTTTCTAGTACTATATTGAATAGTAATGGTGATAGTGGGCAACCTTGTTTCACTCCTGATCTTACTGGGAAAGGTTGCAGTTTATTTCTATTGCATATTATGCTTACTGACGGTCTTAAATATATACTCCTGATTATTCTAAGGAATAATCCATTTATTCCTATACTCTCAAGAGTTTTTAGTAGGAATGGATGTTGGATTTTGTCAAATGCTTTTTCTGCATCTATTGAGATGATCATATGGTTCTTATTAATTTGATTATTAATATGGTCAATTATATTAATAGTTTTCCTAATATTAAACCAGCCCTGCATTCCTGGAATAAATCCTACTTGATCATAGTGTATTATCTTGGAGATGATTTTCTGAAGTCTTTTTGCTAATATCTTATTTAAGATTTTAGCATCAATATTCATTAAGGAGATTGGTCTATAATTTTCTTTCTCAGTTTTCGATCTACCAGGTTTAGGTATCAGTACCATGTCTGTGTCATAAAAGGAGTTTGGTAGGACTCCTTCATCCCCTATTTTTTCAAATAATTTATATAACATTGGGGCTAATTGTTCTTTAAATGTTTGGTAGAATTCACATGTGAATCCATCTGGCCCTGGGGATTTTTTCCTGGGGAGTTGATTAATAGCTTGTTCTATTTCTTTTTCTGAAATGGGACTATTTAAGCAATTTATCTCCTCCTCTGTTAATCTAGGGAGCCTATATTTTTGGAGAAAGTCATCCATTTCACTTAAGTTATCAAATTTATTGGCATAAAGTTGGGCAAAGTAACTCCTTATTATTTCTCTAATTTCCTCTTCATTGGTGGAAAGATCCCCCTTTTCATTTGTAAGACTATCAATTTGATTTTCCTCTTTCTTTTTTTTGATCAAATTTACCAAAGATTTATCTATTTTATTGGCTTTTTCATAAAACCAACTCTTGGTTTTATTTATTAATTCAATAGTTTTTTTACTTTCAATTTTATTGATTTCTCCTTTTAATTTTTGTATTTCGAGTTTAATTTTTGGTTGGGGGTTTATAATTTGGTCTTTTTCTAGCCTTTTAAGTTGTAAGCCCAATTCGTTAATCTTCTCTTTCTCAATTTTCTTCAAATAAGCCTCTAAAGATATAAAATTTCCCCTTATTACTGCTTTAGCTGCATCCCAAAGATTTTGATATGATGTCTCATCATTATCATTATCTTGGGTGAAATTGTTAATTGTTTCTATAATTTGCTCTTTCACCCAGTCATTCTTTAAGATGAGATTATTCAGTTTCCAATTACTTTTTGGTCTATTTACCCCTAACTTTTTACTGAATGTAGCTTTTATTGCATTGTGATCTGAGAAGAAGGCATTTATTATTTCTGCCTTCCTACATTTAATTTTGAGATCTTTATGTCCTAGTATATGGTCAATTTTTGTATAGGATCCATGAACTGCTGAGAAGAAAGTATATTCCTTCCTATTGCCATTCAGTTTTCTCCAAAGGTCTATCATACCTAGTTTTTCTAATGTTCTATTTACTTTTTTAATTTCTTTCTTGTTTGTTTTGTGGTTTGATTTGTCTAAATCTGAGAGTGCAAGGTTGAGATCTCCCACTATTATAGTTTTACTGTCTATTTCTTCTTGCAGTTCTCTTAACTTTTCCTTTAGAAAGTTAGATGCTATACCACTTGGTGCATATATGTTTAGTATTGATATGGCTTCATTATTTATGCTACCTTTCAGCAGGATATAGTTTCCTTCCTTATCTTTTTTAACGAGATCTACTTCTGCTTTTGCTTGATCTGAGATAAGGATAGCTACCCCTGCTTTTTTGGCTTTACCTGAAGCATAATAAGCTCTGTTCCAACCTTTTACCTTTACTCTGTATGTATCTCCCTGCTTTAAGTGTGTTTCCTGTAGACAACATATTGTAGGGTTCTGCTTTTTGATCCAATCTGCTATCCGTCTCCGTTTGATGGGATCGTTCATCCCATTTACATTTACAGTTAAAATTACTAATTCTGTATTTCCTGCCATCGTATTATCCCCAGATTATGCTTTTTTCCCTTGACCCCCCTGATCCCCCTCCCCGATATTTAATTTACAGACCCCCCTTGTGACGCGCAACCCTCCCTCTTTTTTTTTTTTTTTTAGGATCCCTCCCCCCTCCCTCCAAGTCCCTTCACTTATTCTCCTTTTCCTTTCCCCTTTTCCTCTCCCCCCTTTTAATGAGGTGAGAGAAAATTCTCTGAAAAACAAATATGTTAATTATTTACTCTTTGAGCCTCTTCTGATGAGAGTAAGATTCACACAATGATTCTCCCCCTCACTAAGTTCCCTCAGATATGGTGTATTTTCTATGTCTCTTCCTGGGATGTAGTTTCCCTCTTTTTATCACTCCTTCCCCTTTTTCTGAACCGACCTCCTTCCCTTTACCACACCCCCCTTTTTTTCTTTTATATCAGTAAAATCAAATTATCCTTGAGTATTTTTTATATACCCACAACAAAGTTACAGTTCTCAAGGGTTCTGTGTACCTTTTTCTGTTTCTCTTCAGTCTTGTGGATGTAGATCAAATTTTTTGTTTAAGTCTGGTTTTTTTCTTAGAAACATATAGAATTCCTCTGTTTCATTGAATGACCATCTTCTTCCATGGAAAAAGATGCTAAACTTAGCTGGGTAGTTCATTCTTGGTTGCAGTCCTTGATCTTTTGCCTTTCGGAATATCAGGTTCCAAGCCCTTCTATCTTTTAATGTGGAGGCAGCCAGATCTTGGGTGACCCTTATTGTGGCACCTTGGTATTTAAATTGTTTTTTTCTAGCTGCTTGCAGGATTTTCTCCTTTGTGTGGTAATTCTGCAGCTTAGCCACAATATTCCGTGGTGTTCTTTTTTTAGGGTCTATTTCAGAAGGAGTTCGATGAATTCTTTCCACATCTACTTTCCCTTCTGTTTCTATTATCTCTGGACAGTTCTCTTTGATAATTTCCTGTAAAATAGAATCTAGGCTCTTTTTTTGGTCATAGTTTTCTGGAAGTCCAATAATCCGCAGATTATCTCTCCTAGATCTATTTTCCAGGTCTATAGATTTTCCCAGTAAGTATTTGACGTTGTTCTCCAGCTTCTCATTTTTTTTGTTTTGTTTGACTGATTCTTGGGTTCTCTGTGAATCATTCATTTCTATTTGTTCCATCCTGACTTTTAAGGAGTTATTTTCTTCTTTCACAGTTTTAAGTTCTTTTTGTAAATGCCCAATTTCGTTTTTAAATGAATTATTTTGCTCTATTGAGTTTTTTTCCATTTCCCTAATTTTTTTTTTTTGAGAATTATTTTCTTTTTCCAATTCAGAAATTCTATTTTCTTGAGACTTTTTTATCTTTTCCAATTCAGAAATCCTACTTTCCTGTGTTTTTTTAACCTTTTCTAATTCACTAATTTTGTTTCCCTGCATCTCCTGTGAATTCTTTATTTTTTCCAACTCCAATTTCAGGACATTGTTACTTTCTATCATAACTTCCCTTTCTTTTCCCCATTTTTCTTCGATCTCCCTCAATTTTTTAAGAGCTTCTTCTAGGAGAGAGTTATGTGATGGGGGGCAGGAATCGTTCCCCTTTAGGTTGTTATCTGATTCTCTGCTGTCAACTTCCTCGGGGTTGGACACCCGCTCTTTCTCTGTATAGAAGGAATCTATGGTTTTTCTAGCTTTTTTGCTCATACTTAAAAAAAATGTTTTGGGGTCTGTCCCTGGGGTAGGAAATTATTTACTTCTTTACCAGCTTCCTCCCAGACCGGATGGATGCAGCGGCTCCTGAGCCTGAGCTAAGAGAGAGCTCTGGGAGAGAGTTCCCCACCCCCTCCCTGGAAGTGCCTCAGAGGTGATTAGCACTACTGTGCTTTGAGGGCGTAGAATAGTGAAGACAGCAAGAAGCCCAGCCTATGTGTCCGGGTGGGGAGTGGGTGTCTGCAGCAGGTGACATGAGAAGCCCCTGCGCTCAAACTGGAAGTGTCTTCCAGAAACCGCGGTCCCTAGTTCAAAGGTTCCGCTTCTCTGGGACTTCCTGGAGCTGAGTTCCACTCCCTCCAGCTAAGCTAGGCAGTGTGTGTTGCCTTGGGCCGTATCCACCCACTTGTCAGTCTCTTAACTATTCTCAGGAGGTAGCTGAGGCCACCCCCCCTGGTGCCCAGATCTGTGCCTGAGTCACCCCCAGGGTCCGGGGAAAATCTAATCTGAGTTTTAAAATATTTTGTCTTTCTCTTCTGAACTGCTAAATAATTAGCAGAGAAGAGCTAACAGCCTGTGCCAGATTCCTTTACCTCAGTGGCTTCTCTGATCCCAGAGCCCCTCCCAGCGCAATGGGCGCAGTGTGCCCCTACCCCACCGTCTGTGCTGGTCTCTCTTATTCCTCCCCTGAGAACTGACCTTTCCTGTTGAAACTCCAGATTCTCTTCAGCTGGTAAGTCGTGCTTCCAGTCCTTGTGGTATCTATCAGTCCTGAGCTAATTTTGAGACTTAATTTATCTAATTGGTTGTGAGGGAGTGAGGACGTTCACCGAGTCGTGTGTTTCCTCTCCGCCATCTTCTAAAGACCTTATTCTTAAAAAGACCAAAATCCCCCACTGCATCTTGGGTCATCTCCAGTCATCCTGATCTATGTCTTGCCATTGGACCAGGATGACTCTGGGGTAGAGAGTTAGGTTGATGACTTTCTATAGCCCTACCTCACTTAAATCCAATTCACTTGCAAGTCAAGAAGTTACCTTCTTGATGACATTGATCCTCTCTGATAATGAAGTACAAACAGTAATCTGTTCTCCACTAATTACTTTCAATTGAGTAATTCTTTCTTCTTTCCTTCCTTTTATCTTTCCTACCTACCTTTTTTGCTTCTTACATTCTCCTTCCTCCTTCCATTCCTTTGTTTGGTAGTGTTGATGAAGTTGGGGAAGCACAGAAATAAGAGTAGGAAAGTAGGACTATTATAATGTACCTAATCCATTTGACTAGGCAAGGTGTCTGAAGATCAATGTAGTATATTACACTCAAAAGATAGGGAAGCATTTAGGTCACAGGAAAAAGAGAATTAGAAGTTATTATATAAATGAGGAGGTACCAGTAAGACATCAATATTGGAGTAATATGAGATAGCTCTTTATTATTGTTTTTAATTTCTGGAATAAAATAAGCATTTCCATAACAATAAAAACAATTGTACATGAAACAACTCTTTCCTCAGCTTCTCCAAGTAACATCTACTAGTTTTCCTGATTAACAATAGCAAGATCAAGAAAGAAACCAAAATCACTTTAGATTATACAATAGCATGTTTCAAAGTCAAACAGCATAGTTGGATTGACTGTGTGTATGTGTGTGATATAAATTGTATCCCCTTTAACCTTTGGAGGAGCCCCTGACGTAAACTTCATCCCGTTTTTTTTCGGGGAGGGGGAGGAGGAATTCCTGAGTTTCAAACACTGGGAGGGGCATACCTTTCCCAGACAACTTCCATTCAATTGGAAATCTCTGCCTGGTGCATAGTCAACATCCTCTATTGAGTGGCTCAAACTGCTCTCCAGCTCCAGGCCAAGACTGACCCAATACAACCAAGGGTTTGTCAACCCATCTTTGCAGAAGTGCTAACAGGATTTTGCCTGCTAATAAAGCTGTCTTCTTAGTGTGTTTTCTTAACCCACTTTTTCTAATTCCTAATCAGGAACTATTTGCCCTTCTGGACTGACGAAGATATTCTCTTCTCAGTGTAAACATTCCCTTACTAACTCCCAAAAAGAACCCTGCCCAGTAAGAAAGCTAGCTTTTTAGCAAGCTGTCTTCTTAGTGTAAATGAATCCCCTTTTGGCACACAGACTTTGAGTTTGCATATTCTTTCGAAAAGGATCTATGACATTGACCAGAAGGGATCTTTTACCCTCCATTCTCACACCTCAAAAGGTTTTCAACTAATTTTCAATTCAATTCAATTTCAACTGATTTTTAATTCTGTTTAATTCAAAATTGAATGATTACTTAACTGGGAGTGTGAGCCACTCCAATAGAGGCATTGACTATGTCCAGAGCCAAATTTCCAATTGAATGAGATTACTTATCAATAATGAGTTTGGCCCCTCCCAGAGAATGGGAGAGTTTGAGATTCAGGAATTCCCTCCCCCCAAAGGGGGAGGAAGGCTCAAGGCCCCCCAAAGCTTAAAAGGGAACACAATTACATCATTTCCTCCCTTAAACAGTCCCCCAAATTCATTTGGGGTAATAGGATGAAAATCTCTTCTTCTGGAGCTGCTTCAAACTGACAAGGGGCACATAGCTAGCTTTACTCAATGGGGTCTAGACTGAAAAGGGGAGATGAATGAGTTGTAAATCAGTTTCTTAGATTCATCCAAAGATCAAAAAAGCCTCAAATCTCATAAGGCTAATAAAAGGCAATTCTGAACCCCAAATCTTTGCCAAATTCCTAATCAGTTTTGCCTGCTAAGAAAGTTTTCTTTTTAATGTAAATAAATCCCCTTTTTGCAATATAGACTTAGGTTTGCAAACTCTCTCACAAGGGATCTGTGACATCAACCATCTAAAGTTACAAAAAAAAAAAAAAAAAATTTATAATTATGCCACTGCCTGACATTCAAAGTTTTAAAAGACAGCTATTCATTAAGTAAGAGAAAGAAGGGAGCTAAGTTCCCTAGTGGAACACCCACTATTAACAAGGGGGAAAATACCACCAGACAGAAATAATCTTTATGAAATTGTTTCCATAAGGCAGGTGGTTTTCATAAATCTGTAAATGTATAAACTAGACTAAATTCCTACAAAAAGGAATTTAGAGGAGGATTCGGATACAGGTAAGCTTTTTAAAAAGGAAAAATAACCTCAGAGGTTGACATCATATTGGATACAATAAACTGTGGTATCATGATTTTGTAGAGCCAAAGAATTGGACAAAGAATAAAAGACCCATTCAAAAACAAAAGGTCCACTTAAAGATATGATTTTACCAGTGTTCCTCCTTGCTCACCTCAGAGAATAGCTTGGATAATAGTTCAGGCTTTTCTCTGTTGATGCTTACCTAGTTACCTAGGACCTGGGAGTCTTTATTCAACTCCATCACAATCACAAATCATTCCCATCTTTAAGTATTACTAGATTCATTTTTTTTTTTCTCTAATGTGCCCTGTGCTAAGGTGCCAAAAAGCAAATGTGATCAAATCACCTCCCCATACTTCTATTCAATAAACTTCAATGTCTCTAAGACTTCTATGATCAAAAGTTAAATTCTCTGTTTGACTTTTAAAACCCTCTTCCAATCTAAAACTTCCCTAGCCTTCCATTCTTAAAAATTGATCCCCTTCCATGTGTTTTGATCAAGTGACATTGATCTCTTGGCTATTCCTTACACACAATGTTCTGCTGTCTCTGTCTGTAACTTTTCATTTGCTATCCTTTGAGCATGAAACAGTCTTCCTCCTTGTTTTTTAAAAGAATTTTGTCCTAGTCCCTTTAATGCTAATGTCTTTCTTCTGTTTATTGTCTCAAAAGAATCCTCTATATTTTAAGTTTGTATGTAATTTATTTTCATGCAGTCGTCCCCATTAGATTGTGAACTCCTTGAGAGCATGGATTGTTTTTGTTTTCCTTTTTTGAAAATTTCCAGCATTTATTACAGGGTTTGACACATTTCATGTGCTTAATATATCTTTATTTTTAACTGTAGCACTTAGAATAGAACTTCACCCAAAATAGCTGATTGCTAAATATTAAACAATTGAAGTTGTTGTTATACTCATGAACTTAACTGTCTATGGGACATTTCCTTGTCAATTTGTTCTTTGTTCAAAATAGCCTCCGTGACAATAGTGAACACTTGAGGAGCATGTATTTTTACTGATTTTGTTGTTGGTTGATATTGGCAATAAAAAGATCATTGAATACAGTCATTTCTGTTCTTGCATCTTGAAAGTATTCTATGAGGTTAATGCATGCATAAGGTAAAGTTGTTAAATAAAATGGTTCGTTTTTTTTTTTCTTTTTTCTTCTTTCTAGCGAGTCTACTGTTTTCTGAAATGTACAACAAATAACCACTATTGAAATATATGTTTTCCACATCTCTTAGTAAATTAATTATGTACATTTCATCTGCTCTATAAAACTTGTCTGTGAAAGGTGGGTTACGCTATTCACTATATTTCTTAGAAGCTGTTCTGGTTACATGTGGTGAACATTCCATAAAGGTTTTATAGAAATGAGAAAGGCCTGTGGGTAGGTAGTTATTTATGCCCTCTATTTGTCCTTTGTGGTAATAATTCACTCCATGATTTTCATGTGAATGGTTGACATTGTCTACACTTTTATATAGCTTGAAAATCAATCGTCAGTATCTTTAAAAACAGTGTTTCTTCCAGCAAATTTTTCTCCTTATTTGTTCTATTCTACTTTATTTTTCTGACTGCACCTTTACTGTCAATTTCAATACTGCATGTAGCACATCAAAAATCGACATAATAGAATCCAAAAGTTTTGGTCCCATTGTTTTAGTAACAAAAATAATTTAGCTTATATGTGATTTAATCCAACCCCTTCATTTCACTATTTTATCACAAAATATATTTTATTATTTTTAATTGCCTTTGTAATTTTATGTCATACTCATTCTTAATATACTAGAATATACTCTATGAATCTGTCTTTGTAACAAACATTTACAAGGATATTTCCTTTGAAGATACAGAAGAAACAAAAGTAAAAATATTTTCCTCCAAGACAACTATTCTACCTTAGTCTATAGGGACTGTTAGTTCAGTTCCTATAGTAGGTTTCTCCAAATATACCCAATGGGTATTTATTACAGGCTTTGATAAGATAGTTACATGGAGATCACTCCTGAAGTCGGTCTTTTCTTCTTAAGGAATTAATGCTAGACTAGATGAAAAAAGGGGGACAAAGGACTTTGTTACATACTTTTGTTCCATGAAGACAGGTTTAATTGTTTTCATTGTCATTTTAGTCCTCTTTGCTAATGAAGGACAACAATCAAACATCTCTTCTCTAGGGCCAAACATTCCATTTAATTGTTCTTTCTATTTTTATTCCTATATTTGTAGTATATCTTGTTATCAAATATGTTTTTAAAAATCATCCTATATCAGGTCATAGTAATCTTAATATGTTTCTCTTAATTTTTTATAGTAATTGTCTTTTATTTTATAATATCATTGCATTAAATTTGTTCCTCACAATCTTTTCAGAAATTCTATAATCAATGGGTACTGACTTTTTTTTCTTATATATCTGCCAATATCTGTCAATATCTATCCATCTATCTATATATCTATCTAAACATATATCTGAATACATATATATTCATATATATATATATATTTATACTAATGCATATAATTATATGTCTGTGTAGTTTATGTATGTATGTATGTGTGCATGCATGATTTTTTTTCCTTCTTTTTCTTCCTTGAGGCAATATCAGGTAATTTTACCCAAATTTACCCAAAGAAATTTTATTCACTTTTAAAACACGTTTCTAAATAGTTTTGTAGGTTGATCTGACCAATTTGTGGCGAAAAAGGTGAGTAAGAATAGGCAATAATAAGTAACATGCAAGGAACGAAGAAAAATCTATGTCAACAAATATGCATAAAAATAAAAATACACAAACTATTTTTGTTATAGGTGAGAAAAATAACTAGATTACTGTGCTACCCTAATATCTTTAGAATGTGAGGAGAAAATTAAGACTTGTTTAGTTTCATCTATTAACTTATTTCCTATTGACAAACTTCTTGCAGACCATGAATAAAAGGTGGTACAGTAGATAGTCAGGAAGATTAGGATAAGAAAAGATTTATTTTACTGAATTCAAATCTGGTTTTGGACACTTATTATCTGTGTTATCTTGGGAAAGTCACTAATCTCTCTTTGCCTCAGTTTCTTTATCTGTGAAATGAGCTGGGGAACAAAATCCCAAACTAGTCTAGTACCTTTGCCAATAAAATCAAAAAAGTGATCACAAAAACTTGGGCACTATTACAAAAATCACTAAGCAACACATAATTCACTTGCATGAATAGAATTTTACACAAGTCAGCTATATTAATGATATATAATGATAATAATATGATTAACTTCCATTTCAGAATGATATTAATAAAATATTATATTTGAAAATTTTTCTGGAGATTTGTTATTTAGCTTTTTCAGCTTATAGATATTTTATCAGTAATATTCTGGTCATAGATTACTATAGAAATATTGACAAATCTATTCCACTTTTTCATTGCTGTGTTCTTTCCAAGATTCTCTACAGGAACCATGAGTGATTGATTCTTCTTTATTTCCTTGCCGAAATTCCATGTATTTTTCTCTTCAGTTAACAAACAGCTGTTACATTCCATGATAGGGAAATCGATATTCTGAAAAGCAATAAATTTACACAGTCTACTTTAATAAAAAATCCAGCTTTAGACTTAAGTCATATGTTCAAATCTTGGCTTTGTTTTCCTTGGTCTTGCCACTTCTCTAGGTCTCAGTTTTGCCTTCTAGAAAATAAAAGAAGTTGGGTAATTGGTAATGTCTCTTCTAATTTGTGGTTCAATGAATAACTAAGATTCTAAATCTAAGGCAAGTCACATTTTTTTGAATATTAAGATAGTACTTCATTTATGTTAACAATTTTAGAGAAGTTCAGTAGCTTAATAATATTCCATATAAAAGAGAATTATAGGAATAGAAAGGGCACTATATTGTAAAATATATAAGAATAGGAAAATATTGAAATTCAACTTGAAATAAATCCCTTTCTGGCCATCAGAGCACAATAGAAATATATGCAGGGCTGTGTGTGTGTGTGTGTGTGTGTGTGTGTGTGTGTGTGTGTGTGACAGTTCACATTTGCTCTTATTTAAATTGTCTTAAATTATTCAATATTCAATTTCAGTTTTCAATATAGTTTTTATAAAATCAAAGTGAATGAACTTTCCCAAAATGAAAAATTCAAGTATCTAAACAATCTCATAGAGTGTAACTATGGGATTAGGAATGGTACTAAAATGAAAGAACAGATGTCTTCTTCAAGTACTTCAAATGCTTTCATTTAGAAAGCAAGCCAGATTTGTGGAATCAAAGAGAATGGATCCTGGATTTTTCCTCTTGATTTGAAAGACTCCATTTTAATTTCCTTCCATTTCAAGTTAAAATACAAGGTATGAATTCTCTCCTATACTAAAGGTTGCCTCCAACTTCTATGACTGATCAGTCTTCTCTAAGAGGAAAAGACAACAAAATAAAATAGATGCATTGCATAAAGTTTTCAAAGTTTTTACTATAATTCAGTAAACTTCTGTCCACATTTAAAGTTATTGGAGACGCTTCATATATTTTTCCTGTTTCTTATATATATATATACATAGATAGATAGATAGATAGATAGATAAATAGATAGACAGATATAGATATAGATATCAACATAAATAACAAAAACTAGATAAAGACTATATTACTAGAGATATAAGAGGTAGAGATGATGTTGGAAGTATACAAATGTAGATATGCATATGAATATACATATAACGTGATAGAGATAGATTTATGAGTGTAGATGACATACATATTAAGTTGATAGATAGATAGAAAGAGGTACAGACAACAATGTAAGCTTTTTTGTAAAGTGATATATAGTGGTGGTGGTGGTTTCCTCCCCACTTTGGTAAGACATTAAATTCTTTCTGTGATTTTCAATAATTATCTATCTATGTCTCTATGTCTGTCTGTGTATTTCTTTTACTTTCTCCCTCCCTTCTTCCATCTTGTTCCCCTCTCTTTCTCTTTCTCCCTCATCCCTCTTGCTCTTTCCATTCTTTTATTTATAATTGTCTTCTCTTCACACTTTGGGATGAATTTTAAGTGGTCTTTGTCTCCTTGTCCCAAGAAAGCAGGTACAGGAGCAAATACTAAAAGTTTAAAAAGATGAAATTTAAGTTTTATCTAAGGGCAAACTTTCTAGCCAATAGAAAAGTAGTTCAAAATTATAGTGACCTGACTTAACAGCAGTTGTTTCTCTTAGGAGGTTCCAAGAAAAGAATAGGTGGCTCTCTATTTATTACTTTATAGTAAAGGACAACACTACTGCTACTATTTGATGATGATGATGATCAATAATAATAATAAATATTCCATGGATTGGTCCAATAGCCTCTGAATTCTCTTCAAATTCTGATAATTCTGTGACTCCCTCATTGTGTTACCTATTTCCATTGCCATTTATATGTATTTTTTTTTATTCTTCTTGTAACTTGGGAAATTTTTTTCTAGTTGTTTTCCTTTTCTTGACATTTTAGAGGAAGCTTATCTTTTTGGTTGGAAATTTAATCCTTTTGCAATCCTGACATGTTAATACAGGATTCTTCCACATAGACTTTTTAAAAAGTTCATTAGACAATTAAAAAATTGTTTCTTTTAATACACATCATTTTATTAATCATGGTAGGAGAGAAAAATCATAGTGAAAGAGGAAAAACTTGGGAGAGATTAAAAAAAAAAAACAGAAAAAAAGAAGTGAACATAGTATATGTTGATTTACATTCAGTTTCTTTAGTTCTTTTCCTGGATGCAGATGGCATTTTCTATTCAAAAATCTATTGGGATTGTTTTGAATCACTGAACCACTGAGAAGAACTGAGCCTTTCTGAGTTGATTATCACATATTCTTGCTGTTATTATGTACAATATATTGCTGGTTCTGCTTGTTTTGCTCAGTTTGTCTCTCTATGCCTTTCTAAAATCATCCCGTTCATCATTTTTGTGCCCATTTTGTCCTCTTCTGAGTTTGTATTTTGCTCTGTTCTGTCACCATTGCTTAAGGTTCTTTTTTATTTCTTATTCATTTTCTTTCCTTTCATTTTGGTATTTTTTTTTTTTTTTAACTTGTATGCTTGATCTCTGCTCCAGGGGTAAAGGGGGCACAGTCCCAAGCTTCCTGTGCAGCTTTGAACCTTGTCTTTGAGCATAGGGACCTGTTATGTTTGCAAGGGATAGCTTTGCCTGTTTTTTTCAGGAAATAGCCTGATTTCCCAGAGTTAGCCTGCTGACCTAGGAATGGAAGCTTCCCCACTGGTTTGTTTCTCCATTGAGCCAGAACTGATTTGCTGTGATTAAGATACTCTCACCAGCTTTTCCAGAGTCTATCTGAGCTGGGCTGAACACCCTTTACACCTCCATGAGACTGAGCTTTCTAGAAGATTTTTCCAGTCTGTCTTTTGCTGGACAGTGATTTCTTTCCATCAGATTCTGTTCAGAGACTTGGTTTCATGTGATTTTTGAGGGAAACTGGGAAAGTTTGACCATGTTTTCGGCTTTACTCTTCCATCTTGGCTCCATCCCCAGAGGTCTAGATAAATACTTGAAGAAAGAGCAGCAAAAAAGCTCCTGGGGAACCTTACAAGTTGTGATCGAGTTGTGATCGAGCATTTAAAATGTAATTCTTTCCCCCATATATTCTCTATGGTATCTCATGTGAAAATTCATTTACATATTTCTTTTGCAATATAAATGCATTTGGCCAAGGAGTTGGCCTGGGATAAGACTCCCATAATCTTCTATTTTCTTTTTGAGATAAAAGAGTTGATTTCACATTGAAACAGGAAAAGCAGTTGCTTTAAATGTTAAGTTTGTGAAACCATTTACAAAGTTTTGGGAAGTTGTAAACTATGCTAATGGGTCATATCTATACAATGATGAATTACAGATCCTTTCAGCATTAAGGCAAATTTTGTTAGCTATGTCTATTGTAAAGGGCTAGAACTGAGTAAATGCACTTGTATAATGGAGCACGTGAGACTAATTGTCAATTGGACAATTCTCTATTAACATGTTTGAAGGCTGACCCTCCCCAGCTGTTCTGTGCTGACTCAATTGGTAAGACAAAGAAGGGGAAGTGACATGTGTGGGTGGAGTAGGAGGAAATTGAGGCATTCCCCTGTCAGTGGAGAGAGAGAAAGGTGGTGTGGAGATTACTAGATCTAATCCCCTGACAGTGACCTCAAGAGATCAAGAATAGAGACTTTTGATTAGACTGACTCCAGCTGATTTCTGGGAAGACAGAGTTCCATCATTTGGCATCCAACGTGGGGCTGTTTTTCATTCCCTGTGGCAAAACTGTCCATTCATATCTTTTATAAGGTTCAGTTAAGTTAACACTGGGCACTGAAAAGGCAAAACTTTTCATATCCTCCTTATCTAGAGTGATAGAATAGAAATAATCCTTAATGTCTATAAGCCACAGAGGCCATTCTCTAGGCAATTGAGTAGGAGATGGGAGTCCAGGTTAAAGAGTTCCCATAATTTCCATCTGTTCATTTACCTTTCTTAAACCAGTCAACATCTTCCATTTTCCAGATTTCTTTTTTACAACAAATACTGGGGAATTCCAAGGACTTAGAGAAGGTTGTAAGTGTCCTTGGTCAAGTTGTTCCTGTACTATGTCTAATAAGGCCTGAATTGTATTGCTACCCAAGGGCCACTGTTCTATCCACACTGGTGTATCAGTTTTCCATTGGATAGGAACAGGTGAAAGTGGTGGCAGGCCTTCAACAGCTGTCAAAGACTGATTGTTCTTGAGACCTAAGACTACGAATTTTGTAGTTCTGAATATGACTTCACTCAATATATCATAGAATTAGAAATTTTCTGAAAGGGCATCTATTTTAATTCATACTAAAACCAATATCATATCTAGCTCTGTCAATTATGCATCGTCTAAGTAATAAACTCTATGTTTTTAGATCCCAGTTTACCCATCTCTAAAACACAGGATTTTTAATAGATGGCCTTTATTATTCCTTTTAGCTGTATATCCATAGTCCCATAGATTCTATGCAATATTTCTAACAAGTGAAATGAGTCTTTCCTGAAAGATGTCCATCAATAGAGTATTGCTACCTAAAAATCAAACAATAAATGTATTAAATATTTACTATGTACTAGGCAGTATACTAAAATATTGGAGACATAAAAATGCAAAACATTGTCTCTATTCTCAAAGAGTTTGCCATTTAATGAGAAAATAATATACACAATTAATATACAAAATAATATGTACCATTATATATGTGTGTATATACACACACACACATATATATGTGTATATATATATATATACATATATATATATATATATATGTACACACACATACGTACAGGCATATATAATACATAGGATGAATAGGAAATAATTAGCAAATGAAAAGCAATTGAAATTAAGAGGGCTTAGATAAGTCTTCCTCTGAAAGACTGGATTTTAGTTGGGACTTCCTGGGGGGGGGGTAATAATTAAAAGTAGAGGAAAGCAGACATTCAAGGAATGTGGTAAATCCAGAGAGAATGTATAGATCATAGAGATGGAACATCATCTTCATAGACTATCCAGGAGGACAGTGTGATTGGATTGAATAATACATGTCATAGAGCCAGATGGAATAGGATTGGAAAACTAGTGGCCTTAGGAAATGTTATGAGGAACTTTGAATGTAGAGTATTTTGAAATTTAGCCAGAGGCAATGGGAAAGGCACTAGAGTTTATAGAGGAAACAGGGTCTATAGGTGACCTGACTGCACTTATGCTTTACAAAAATCACTTTACTGGCTGAACTCAGATGGATTGTAGTTGAGAGATATTTGACCACATACACCCATAAGCATTCTATTATAGTGATCAAAGAAAAATAACAAGAGCCTGCAATAGAATGATGGCAGTGTCAGAGAAGAAAAGTGACCATATTTGAAAGATGTTGCAGAGGTGAAATGACAAGTCTTGGCAATAACCTAGATATGGAAGGTGAGATATAGTGAGAATAGAGTAATATCAATTTGTCTAGATCAAGAAGTGTATGGTGATAAATAATAAAACTTGAAAGAACATGTTTGGAGATGAGGTTTAGGTTGGGAAGAACTTAGGACTAAAAAATGAATTTACATTTGATTCCAAAAGTAGCAGGACTTCAAATGACTAAGAGAAGAATTTGTAGTTAGTTCCTGTGGCAATAGGAAGACACTGAGGATTATTCAGCAGGGAAGTGATAGATGAAAGTGGTAAGGTCTTTGAGAGCAAGATTGTGATATTGGAATGGTTAAATATAGACATAAGTTTGTGAAGGAAGGAAAGAGAAGCCATAGATGATAAAATGACCTGTGAGAGGACTGATAGAGATAATAATATATGCTTGAATGGATCATCCAATGAGTTAGTCATATATTATAGACATGATAAAAAGAGATCTTGGCTCAAAATAGAAAAAAAAAAAAAAAGAGGAAGAGGTCATACAAGACTAAATTAGGGAAAATGTCATTCTTTCTTTAAAAATGTTTTGAGGACATTTATTTTAGTATTGCCCTAATTTCCAGATCTCCATTTGGCCTAGAACTCTCCCTTCTAATCATCAATAGGTATATCTTATATTAGTGCACACATAGTCTCATTAGAAATTGCTTTAGATGTCTCTGCTAAGCTTTTCTGCTGGATTAATGATACCCTAGTTTTTCTCTGACAGATTCTGGGTTCCATCCTTTTAGACCAGTCGTGCTTTCAACTACCATCTCTTTATATGTAGCAACTCTTCCTCAGGTGAGAGTTGTGTGAATTAATTGCACACTAAAGGTGGAAAGAAGCATTGGAAAGGGCCCAGCAACTTTCCCTAAACACCATGAAGAATTTCAATAGCTCAAAAGAAATATGAGATGTGCACATTAAGAGACATCTCCACTCCAGTTGTTAGTGGGACTACTTGTATCCAACCTGTGGTAGTTCATTGGTTTCATCAGCCACAATCATACACATGGTAGCTTGACCCCAACATACTGATGTCACTAGGGGCCTATTCAAGAACAGACAACAACCAAGTGATTCTTCCTGATAAGGTCAGACTGACAGTTCTTTAGTAATATGTAAAGGCTATTACTAAAGAGGCAATGTATTCATCTTAGAAGCTGCCAAATAAAGACAAGGTAAAGTGTCTAAAACTAAGATAAACTCATTTAACTTATTGGTCTTTAAGTTTCTGGGGCTAAATACTAGTCCTTTGTTTCAGATAATTATCTGATTTAGATTTAAAAAAAACAAAAACAAACAAACAAAAAAAAAACCTCCAAAGATTCTTTCCATCTCTGCCTGTAAATTAATTTGAGCAAAAATAAAAGAAATCTAAAAGAACATGTCATCTTTCTCCAACCACCTATTCTTCCCTTTATCACCTATATATTTCAATAGCAAAACTTAAGCCATTCATACTATTTTGGTCAGTGAAAAATATGTTTTTCTACTAATAATGAATTTTTAAATTTTTAAAATAAATTATTTAATATATAATAATAAATAAAATATATTTTATATGTCCTAAGTTTATATTTACCACTACACAAATAACATGTTAAAAATCTATTTAATATTTAATAAATAATAAAATGGCTGGAAATGGAGCTAAGATGGTAAAGGCAGAGACTTTTCCCTCCTTTCTTCCCCAAATTTCCCCAAATACTTTTAAGTAAATACTTTTAAGTTTAAACAGATTTTAGAGTGTCAGAACCCACAAAAAGATGGAGTAAAATAATTTGCCAGTTGAGGAAAACTTGGAAGGACAGAAGGAAAGGGATATCACATTAGGGTGAGAGTGGAAGGCAATCCAAGGCAGGAATAGCATGGCCCCAGTGCAGTAAACTAGGAACAGGCCTTAGGGTGATTGACTCAGTGACAATAGGGATAGTTTTTTTTTTTTTTTAATTTTTTTTATTATATATATATATATATATTTTATAATATTATCCCTTGTATTCATTTTTCCAAATTACCCCCCCTCCCTTATTCCCTCCCCCCGACGACAGGCAATACCATACATTTTACATGTGTTACAATATAGTCTAAGTACAATACATGTGTGTGAATATCATTTTCTTGTTGCACAATAAACATTAGAATCCGAAGGTACATGCAACCTGGGCAGACAGATATTAGTGCTAACAATTTACATTCCCCTTCCAGTGTTTCTTCTCTGGGTGTATCTACCTCTGTCCATCATTGATCAACTGGAAGTGAGTTGGATCTTCTTTATGTTGAAGATTTCCACTTCCATCAGAATACATCCTCATACAGTATTGTTGTTGAAGTGTACAGTGATCTTCTGGTTCTGCTCATTTCACTCAGCATCAGTTGATTTAAGTCTCTCCAACCCTCTCTGTATTCCTCCTGCTGGTCATTTCTTACTGAGCAATAATATTCCATAACTTTCATATACCACAATTTACCCAACCATTCTCCAACTGATGGACATCCATTCATCTTCCAGTTTCTAGCTACAACAAAAAGAGCTGCCACAAACATTTTGGCACATATATGTCTCTTTCCGCTCTTTAGTATTTCTTTGGGATATAATCCCAGTAGTAGCGCTGCTGGGTCAAAGGGTATGCACAGTTTGATAACTTTTTGGGCATAATTCCAGATTGCTCTCCAGAATGGCTGGATTCTTTCACAACTCCACCAGCAATGTATTAGTGTCCCAATTTCCCCACATCCCCTCCAACATTTGTCATTATTTGTTCCCGTCATCTTAGCCAATCTGACAGGTGTGTAGTGGTATCTCAGAGTGGTCTTAATTTGCATTTCTCTGATCAGTAGTGATTTGGAACACTCTTTCATGTGAGTGGATATAGTTTCAATTTCTTCCTCTGAGAATTGTCTGTTCATATCCTTTGACCATTTATCAATTGGAGAATGGTTTGGTTTCTTATAAATTATGGTCAGTTCTCTATATATTTTGGAAATGAGACCTTTGTCAGAACCTTTGTTTTTAAAAATATTTTCCCAATTTGTTACTTCCCTTCTAATCTTGTTTGCATTAGTATTATTTGTACAGAAACTTTTTAGTTTGATGTAATCAAAATCTTCTATTTTGTGATCAATAATGATCTCTAGTTCTCCTCTGGTCATAAATTCCTTCCTCCACCACAAGTCTGAGAGGTAGATTATCCTCTGTTCCTCTAATCTATTTATTATCTCCCTCTTTATGCCTAAATCATGGACCCATTTTGATCTTATCTTGGTATATGGTGTTAAGTGTGGATCCATATCTAATTTCTGCCATACTAATTTCCAGTTTTCCCAACAGTTTTTTCCGAATAATGAATTTTTATCCCTAATGTTGGAATCTTTGGGTTTGTCAAAGATTAGATTGCTATAGATGTATCCTTTTTTATCCTTTGTATCTAATCTGTTCCACTGATCTACCGGTCTATTTCTTAGCCAATACCAAATGGTTTTGGTGACTGCTGCTATATAATATAGCTTTAGATCAGGTACACTTAGACCACCTTCCTCTGAGTTTTTTTTTATTAGTTCCCTTGCAATTCTCGACCTTTTATTCTTCCATATGAATTTTGTTGTTATTTTTTCTAGGTCATTGAAATAGTTTCTTGGGAGTCTGATTGGTATAGCACTAAATAAATAGATTAGTTTGGGGAGTATTGTCATCTTTATTATATTCTCTCGGCCTATCCAAGAGCACTGAATGTCTTTCCAATTATTTAAATCTGATTTTATTTTTGTGGCAAGTGTTTTGTAATTTTTCTCATATAATTCCTGACTTTTCTTTGGTAGATGGATTCCCAAATACTTTATACTCTCAACATTTGTTTGGAATGGAATTTCTCTTTGTATCTCTTGCTGTTGCATTTTGTTAGTGATATATAAAAATGCCGAGGATTTATGTGGATTTATTTTGTATCCTGCCACTTTGCTGAAATTTTGAATTATTTCTAGTAGCTTTTTAGCAGAGTCTTTGGGGTTCTCTAAGTATACCATCATGTCATCTGCAAAAAGTGATAGTTTAATTTCCTCATTTCCTACTCTAATTCCTTGAATCTCTTTCTCGGCTCTTATTGCCGAGGCTAGCGTTTCTAGTACTATATTGAATAGTAATGGTGATAGTGGGCAACCTTGTTTCACTCCTGATCTTACTGGGAAAGGTTGCAGTTTATTTCTATTGCATATTATGCTTACTGACGGTCTTAAATATATACTCCTGATTATTCTAAGGAATAATCCATTTATTCCTATACTCTCAAGAGTTTTTAGTAGGAATGGATGTTGGATTTTGTCAAATGCTTTTTCTGCATCTATTGAGATGATCATATGGTTCTTATTAATTTGATTATTAATATGGTCAATTATATTAATAGTTTTCCTAATATTAAACCAGCCCTGCATTCCTGGAATAAATCCTACTTGATCATAGTGTATTATCTTGGAGATGATTTTCTGAAGTCTTTTTGCTAATATCTTATTTAAGATTTTAGCATCAATATTCATTAAGGAGATTGGTCTATAATTTTCTTTCTCAGTTTTCGATCTACCAGGTTTAGGTATCAGTACCATGTCTGTGTCATAAAAGGAATTTGGTAGGACTCCTTCATCCCCTATTTTTTCAAATAATTTATATAACATTGGGGCTAATTGTTCTTTAAATGTTTGGTAGAATTCACATGTGAATCCATCTGGCCCTGGGGATTTTTTCCTGGGGAGTTGATTAATAGCTTGTTCTATTTCTTTTTCTGAAATGGGACTATTTAAGCAATTTATCTCCTCCTCTGTTAATCTAGGGAGCCTATATTTTTGGAGGAAGTCATCCATTTCACTTAAGTTATCAAATTTATTGGCATAAAGTTGGGCAAAGTAACTCCTTATTATTTCTCTAATTTCCTCTTCATTGGTGGAAAGATCCCCCTTTTCATTTGTAAGACTATCAATTTGATTTTCCTCTTTCTTTTTTTTGATCAAATTTACCAAAGGTTTATCTATTTTATTGGCTTTTTCATAAAACCAACTCTTGGTTTTATTTATTAATTCAATAGTTTTTTTACTTTCAATTTTATTGATTTCTCCTTTTAATTTTTGTATTTCGAGTTTAATTTTTGGTTGGGGGTTTATAATTTGGTCTTTTTCTAGCCTTTTAAGTTGTAAGCCCAATTCGTTAATCTTCTCTTTCTCAATTTTCTTCAAATAAGCCTCTAAAGATATAAAATTTCCCCTTATTACCGCTTTAGCTGCATCCCAAAGATTTTGATATGATGTCTCATCATTATCATTATCTTGGGTGAAATTGTTAATTGTTTCTATAATTTGCTCTTTCACCCAGTCATTCTTTAAGATGAGATTATTCAGTTTCCAATTACTTTTTGGTCTATTTACCCCTAACTTTTTACTGAATGTAGCTTTTATTGCATTGTGATCTGAGAAGAAGGCATTTATTATTTCTGCCTTCCTACATTTAATTTTGAGATCTTTATGTCCTAGTATATGGTCAATTTTTGTATAGGATCCATGAACTGCTGAGAAGAAAGTATATTCCTTCCTATTGCCATTCAGTTTTCTCCAAAGGTCTATCATACCTAGTTTTTCTAATGTTCTATTTACTTTTTTAATTTCTTTCTTGTTTGTTTTGTGGTTTGATTTGTCTAAATCTGAGAGTGCAAGGTTGAGATCTCCCACTATTATAGTTTTACTGTCTATTTCTTCTTGCAGTTCTCTTAACTTTTCCTTTAGAAAGTTAGATGCTATACCACTTGGTGCATATATGTTTAGTATTGATATGGCTTCATTATTTATGCTACCTTTCAGCAGGATATAGTTTCCTTCCTTATCTTTTTTAACGAGATCTACTTCTGCTTTTGCTTGATCTGAGATAAGGATAGCTACCCCTGCTTTTTTGGCTTTACCTGAAGCATAATAGGCTCTGTTCCAACCTTTTACCTTTACTCTGTATGTATCTCCCTGCTTTAAGTGTGTTTCCTGTAGGCAACATATTGTAGGGTTCTGCTTTTTGATCCAATCTACTATCCGTCTCCGTTTGATGGGATCATTCATCCCATTTACATTTACAGTTAAAATTACTAATTCTGTATTTCCTGCCATCGTATTATCCCCAGATTATGCTTTTTTCCCTTGACCCCCCTGATCCCCCTCCCCGATATTTAATTTACAGACCCCCCTTGTGACGCGCAACCCTCCCTCTTTTTTTTTTTTTTTTTTTTTTTTTTAGGATCCCTCCCCCCTCCCTCCAAGTCCCTTCACTTATTCCTCTTTTCCTTTTCCCTTTTCCTCTCCCCCCTTTTAATGAGGTGAGAGAAAATTCTCTGAAAAACAAATATGTTAATTATTTACTCTTTGAGCCTCTTCTGATGAGAGTAAGATTCACACAATGATTCTCCCCCTCACTAAGTTCCCTCAGATATGGTGTATTTTCTATGTCTCTTCCTGGGATGTAGTTTCCCTCTTTTTATCCCTCCTTCCCCTTTTTCTGAACCGACCTCCTTCCCTTTACTACACCCCCCTTTTTTTCTTTTATATCAGTAAAATCAAATTATCCTTGAGTATTTTTTATATACCCACAACAGAGTTACAGTTCTCAAGGGTTCTGTGTACCTTTTTCTGTTTCTCTTCAGTCTTGTGGATGTAGATCAAATTTTTTGTTTAAGTCTGGTTTTTTTCTTAGAAACATATAGAATTCCTCTGTTTCATTGAATGACCATCTTCTTCCGTGGAAAAAGATGCTAAACTTAGCTGGGTAGTTCATTCTTGGTTGCAGTCCTTGATCTTTTGCCTTACGGAATATCAGGTTCCAGGCCCTTCTATCTTTTAATGTGGAGGCAGCCAGATCTTGGGTGACCCTTATTGTGGCACCTTGGTATTTAAATTGTTTTTTTCTAGCTGCTTGCAGGATTTTCTCCTTTGTGTGGTAATTCTGCAGCTTAGCCACAATATTCCGTGGTGTTCTTTTTTTAGGGTCTATTTCAGAAGGAGTTCGATGAATTCTTTCCACATCTACTTTCGACAATAGGGATAGTTTTTAGACCTTAGGGATAGTTTCCAGACCTCTCAGCCCACAGATGCCAAAGACAACTTAAAAAGTTGGCAGGAAAGGTTTGTTGTACCTGGGTGAGAATGGAGCATAATAAATAATAAAAATGAAATATTTCTTTTAAATAAATAAACTGTCATTTGAGATCAATTTACAAATGTCAGTTTCTAGTTATGTGATCATATCATTGGGAATTAATGCATGAAATTGACCTTGAAAGTTGGGTAGGGTTTTTGAAAGGAAAGGAGTTAGGATTAGCAAGCAAAAACATAGAGATTAGAAAGCATCAGGTATGCAGGGAACTGTGATATACCCTGGAGTGTAGTGCATGTGAAAGGAAACAATGTGAGATAAAATCTTTTTACTTCCTAGTTTCTCTGGCTTTCTTTAACTTTCACCTTAAATCCTTCCTTTCTCTGAGAAGCCTTCCCTAGTCCTCCTTAATCATAGTGACTTCCCTAAAATTATCTCCTGTTTATCCTTTATATATTTTGTCTGTACCTATTCATTTTTGTGCTATCTCCCCCAGTGAGAACATAAATTCTTTTAAGGTAGGGATTATGTGTTCCTTTCTCTGTGTTCCCAGCACTTAGCACTGAGCCTGGCACATAGTATTTGCTTCATGAATGATTAGAGCTGATTTGATTCAGTGAGCTTTCTATTATGTCATGTTGGCTCACTTGGTTTCAAGGCATAATAATTTTCCAGAACTACATGCCCCTTTCTTGTACAAAACAAGACCACCTAGTGACATTTAATTATAGGTCTTGGTTTAATTTAAAAAAAAAAAAAATAGATAACCAGATATAAAATTCAGAATGAAGTGCTTACCCTCACTACCAAATTTCCTTATGAAAGTATTCTTAATAGTTTCATTATATTTGGGATCACTAAGTCCAGTAGTAAAGACCTTGTACCTCTATTGTGCAATTTAGAATCATTCTCTAAAAGGTCAGTATAATGAGAAGGTCTGCAATGCCAGGCCAGCTGGGTCTTAGCTTGTGACATAATTTCTAGCTTGAGCTTGACTTCTAGACTTCTGATAAGGACATATTAAATGGTCATATGTTGAGAACAATACATTCATCCACTATATAATAAACCAGCAACAGTCATCTTGACTTTTCTCCTTCTACTGGACTTTGATAACTCTAGAAAAGAGAATGAGGCTGATGACTTTGCATTCCTTATATCCAATTCCCATGCAAATCAAGGCATCGGCTGCAATATCATTGTCCTCTTAAAAAATAAGAACAAATAATAACAAACCCATTCTTGACATTTAAGCATATTCTTGTTTCACTGAATCCCTTTTATGAGAATTCATAAAAATCCTGTAATTAGTTTTTAGAATATCATTGTTGTTTAGTGATGTACTACTCTTCAAGAACACAGTTAGGATTTTCTTGTCAAAGATAATTAATTTTTTTTTTTTTTTGGTCATTTCCTTCTCTAACTCATTTTACAAAGGAAGAACTAAGGCAAAAGATTTGAGTGACTTAGGTTCATATGGCTAGTGAGTATCTGAGGTGAGATATGTATCTTTGTCACTCAATATCTGGTACTCTAACCACTGTGTGCCCAGATACCCATTTACCAATGCCATTACCCCACAACTCTAATCTTTCTCTTCTTACTAACATTTCTTGATTTGTTGTATTGGCCACATCTCCTTTCTTTCATTTGCTATAGAGAGAAGCAAAAATAAGTTTGATCTAGTCATCCTCACAAGTTTGGAAAACTCAGTGTTGAACAATTCCCATGGAACTTCTGGAATTGGATTTATGTTTCAATCCATTTGCAATTCTATCCTTCTGCAGCAGCCTGACACTAGAACAGTTCCTGTTTTTTTGCTTTGTATCTTTTCTGCTCCCCAAAACAATTTTGTTAAAATCATTTCCTTTGATTTAATTCTTTCAAGCTTCCTACAAATTTTATTTTCCTACCCTCTTTTGCTTATTTTCCTTGAATGTCTACATCTTCTTGTTGTGTATATGAGTCTGAGATTCCTTGGTAATGAGATATGTTCATTTTCTTTGCACTTTCCCCTAACTTCCCTAGGTCATTTTTCCTCCCTTTCCTTAACTTCTGTGTAGATATTAGATAAAAGAAACTCCCTTAAAGTAGGTCCATGCTATTGCCTTTGCTCTTTATGGCCTGTCTTCTCTTTTCCATTTTCTCTTTTTGTTTCTTGTTCAACCTTTGTTATCTTATCATTTTCCTTTGCCCATTCTCCTAACATCAACAAAATCTATCCTCTCTCTCTCTCTCTCTCTCTCTCTCTCTCTCTCTCTCTCTCTCTCTCTCTCTCTCTCTCTCTCTCTCTCTCTCTCTCTCTCTCTCTCTGTGTGTGTGTGTGTGTGTGTGTGTGTGTGTGTGTGTGTGTGTGTGTGTGTGTGTGTGTGTCTCTCTCTCTCTCTCTCTCTTTTTTTTTCCATTTCATTCTAAAGTCACTGCTTTCTTTCATCCCTCAGTGGAATAATCTAGTCTATCCATAATGCAGCCAATACACATGTACAATTAGTCTTTTCGTTTTGGTCCTTGGAAACCACGTCTTTCTCATATAATTGCATTTTCTTGGGCATTGTAAATAGCTCTGTTCTTCCTCAGAGGACTCACAAATTTTTTTTTTTCCCTTTTCCCAACGTATCAGCATTTTTTCCAAGTCTCTTTCCTTCTGCCCTCCAATTTCCTGCTGAAGCTAACCCTCATGATGCCTCTAGAGATGCAAGGATAGCATATTTTTAAAGGTTCACTTCTGTTTCTTTTGGAGTTTTCCTTCTATCTTCAGTGAATTTTCCAAGGCCTCTAACTACAATGCAATGTTATTATTATTCAAAATCTAAATGGTCTCTTTAATGTATGATCACAGTCATAGGATTTGAACATCTTAGATTTAAAGCTGAAAGAGATCTAAAATATTATAAAGTCCAATCCCTTCATTTCATATCCTACAAGTTTGCTAGATGGTATGTTAAAAGCAACATTTGCCCTAAATTTAAACCTACCTTCAGACACTTATTTTCCATGTGATTCAAGGTTATTCATTTAACTTTTTCCTACCTCAGTTTCTACATCTCTAAAATGGGGATAACTATAACATCCACTCCCCATGATGAATTAAAGTGCTTTACAAACCATAAAATTCTGAGTTATTAAATTAATACTAAATGAGAAAACGTTGTACCAGAGAAATCAAGTGTCTTATCTAGATTCACAGAGTTATATAGCTTACTTGAAACTGGAAGTGTTATTTCCTGTATCTATGTCCCGTGGTTCTGATCAGTCACATAGTTGCCTCAGAAGTTTTATATCCATTCCCATGCCCTTAAAGTTCAATTTCCTCACATGCAAATGGAACTTTTAGTGTTTACCTTATGGGATTTTTGTGAAGAATAAATGTCTGCAAAGCATTTTGGAAAGCTTAAAATATATGCAAATACCAACTGTTATTGGTAACCAGTACCAATTGGTTTTTACATTTTACATTAAACTTCTTTCCACACTGTTAGAGAAATAGTTTCTCAAAAGATCCATGGCCCCTGTTTCTGAAATAGGCCAGAGGCATAATAGGCATTTTAAATCAACTGTGGGCTTCTGCAACCTTAGTGCACAGCAGTACCCTCAAATGTCAGCATTCTCAGCTTTTCAATGTGCCTACACAGTAGCTTGATTATATTAGATAATTCTATTCTTGGGGTGCATGTCATAGTCCTCTTTTGGGTCAGAGCATTATTTTCAATGGTTGAGGAGGACGAGAAGAATGTTCCATAAGATGGTTGTGAAAGAGTAGAATTTTAGACAGGAAATGAGCAAATTGTGAATGTGTTGGCTGGTGGTTTCACTCAATGAAATTGTATTATTGATTTGTTTTGAGTATTCATGGATCTGAACCTAAACTAGGGAAAAAGCCCTTAGGCTAAAATGCATTTTTTCAGCTACAGTGCCAGAGGCTGAATAACAAGCTTTTGTTTGAGAGAACTATCTTCTGATTTAATATTGGAAGCTAAGAATGAGAGAGTTTATAATAAAATATCTAGGATCCTGTAGAATCTTAAGATCAAGCAAACATAAGGAATTGTTGAAGGAAAAAGGGGGTTATTTAGCTCAGGGAAAAAAAAAATTAATGGCATGCCAGCTGTCTTCAAATATCTGTAAGGCTGTCATATGGAATTGGATTATGTTTAAAATCAAAGTATCATAGAATTGGAGCCTCAAATGATATCAGAGGTCAGCTGCTCCAATTCCTCCATTTCACAGATGAATGAAAATGAAGAAATAAATAGTTAACTTATCTGCCTAAATGGAAGGGCTAGGATTTTAACACAGGATTTCTGCCTCCGAATCTAGTACTTTTTAGTTGTACCATGGTTTTTCTTCTTTTTTCTCTTCTTAAATTTTTTTAAATAGTATTTTATTTTTCCAAATGAATCCAAAGATCATTTTCAACATTTTATCTTTGCAAAAACTTGTATTCCAAAATTTTCTCCCCCTCTCTCATTCCCTCCCCCAGACAGCAAGCAATCACTATATAGGTTAAACATGTACAATTTTTCTAAAAATATTTCCATATTTGCATTATGTTCTGGTTTTTTTTTTTTTTTTAATGTAACTGGGCTTTTAGAAAGGTCCAGTTCTAGCATGGAGATACCCTTAAGAATCCTTATGAGCAAATTTTTGTCTTTGTTCAGTTTCTCTAAACATGGCACCCCAGTACTTTCTTAACCATATGTGTTAGGAATATTTATTTTTGACATCTACCATAAGAAGACTGAGAATTTTACTTTTTTTCAAAATTGGTTACTCTTTTGGTGACTCTTATCTTGTACACCCAGTGTGGATGACATGAAATGAAAGAGTGAGAGAGAAAGTACTTGCCCCTCCCCTATTTATCTTTCATTATCTTGTCTTCCAGCAATGAATCTGGTTTGTTGTTTATTGTTTTCTGTTCTACATTTTTTTGTCCTATGAGTTAGGTTCCAAACTTGGCAAGCTCAAAAGTTGCCTCAAAAGACTTTGTCAAAGGTATCTTCAAGCTAGAATTTTGGCATGCCCCTAAAATCAGCATTGCACAATATATATAAAATTTGAATATGAGTATTGGTGGTTAGAAAGAGAAAAAATTCTAACTCTTCAGGAAAAATCTTTCTATTTTGAAAGAGTTTTTACAAAAGCAGAAAGCCTTCATTTTTTTTCTGGACTTGCCCCTAACTCCTTGGACTTCTTCCTCTCCCCTCCCCATTATCTATCTATCTATCTATCTATCTATCTATCTATCTATCTATCTATCTATCTATCTATCTATCTATCTATCTATCTATTTTTGTTTGTTTATTTGTTTGTTTGTTTATTCTTTTTTAAGACCAGGTGAAAGAGATTTTTTTTCAATTGTTATCTTGCTTTAATCATTAAGTGTGTTTGACCTCAATTACACTGTCACCTGTTGAAGACCTTAACTTAAAAAGGCCAATGGACTCATTGCTGATTCTTTAGACATTTTTCTCTATTTTCCAGCATATTCCCATGATCATACCTCCTGAAATGTGCACTCATGCAAGAGCAGAGGTTTTCCTTTATTAATTTATTTGCATTTCCAATACTTATCCCAGTACATAACACATGACATATGCCTAATAAATGCTTGTTTCTTTTCCTTAATTTAAACAAGCTACTTCCATAGACCATGCTGTCCTTCTCAAAGGTATTTAAGCAAGCACTTATTGGAAATAATTTACAACAACAACAACAATAGTAGCATCATACATGATTTTACAAAGTGCTTCTCAAATATTATTTCATTTGGTCCTCACAACAATCCTGATGTCTATTACTGTTGTTGCAGTTGTGTCCAACTCTTTTGAACTTTGTTTCTTTGTCTTTTACACAGATACTAGAATGGTTTGCCATTTCCTTCTTCAGCTCATTTTACTGAAGAGAAACTGAGGCAAATAAGGTTAAATGACTTACCCATGATTACACAGTTACTAACTGACTGAGGATGGATTTGAATTTAGAAAGTTAAGTCTTTTACATCAACTGATGCTGAGTGAAATGAATAGAACCAGAAGATCGCTGTACACTTCAATGTAGTATGAAGATGTATTCTGATGGAAGTGGAAATCTTCAACATAAAGAAGATCCAACTCACTTCCAGTTGATCAATGATGGACAGAAACAACTACACCCAGAGAAGGAACACTGGGAAGTGAATGTAAATTGTTAGCACTACTGTCTATCTACCCAGTTACTTACACCTTCGGAATCTAATACTTAATGTGCAACAAGAAAATGGGATTTACACACATATATTGTATCTAAGCTATATTGTAATACATGTAAAATGTATGGGATTGCCTGTCATCAAGGGGAGGGAGGGGATAATTTGGAAAAATGAATAAAAGGGATAATGTTATAAAAATTTGTTACTCATGCATATATACTATCAAAATTTATAATTATAAATAAAAAAAATAAATTAAGAAAATAGAAAGTTAAGTCTTCCTAACTTCAAACCCACGACTTTACCTACTACATCAAACCTTCACAGATAGGTACTACTATTATATCAGTTTTACAAATGGAAACTAAGCGACTTGTTCAGGTCCATCAAAACGAAACAACTAAATATCCAAGACACAATTGTCTGTCTCACTCTTAGTGGAGGCAGATACGATAGTTGTTATAGAGCTCCAGTGCCTAGGATAATGTCTGGCACATATTTGATGTTCAATAAATCCTTGTTTAGTTGAATGATATTGTCATTAACATCTCTAATTTTAAAAAGGGGAACTAGATGTTCAAGTAGGCTAATTGACTTTCCAAGAATTATACTAGCTACTATACAAAGCAGGATTCAAACCTAAGGAGTCCAAAGTCAGCATGCTGTGTACACGCTGATGTTGCCACTGCTGAGTCACAGTCGAAAAGGATTTCAAAGTCTTGAAGGAAGAGCTTGAAAACGTGTTCATTCTTTTAACTTTCTTCTAATTAATTGACAATCCCATTTGTATCCAGCCATCTCTGCCTAGGAACATACTGCATCTGGTAACAAGACTTCTTTTTCTCTTTCCTTAACTCCTTTCCTCATTCACCAAGACTAAGGAAAAGGAGATCGAGGTGAGGAAGTCAATTTCATTTTAATTGCTTACAGAACCATAAAATATTCAAAGAAAAATGTCACTGAGGATTACCCGAAACAGACCTCTAAAACTTTTTAATGAAAGATATGCATGCATCAAGGTCAAGTCTGTTACCCAGGAGAGCTCATAAAACAGGAATGTTAATTGTCACTCCTAATGGCCATGTTTAATTTTGGCAGAAAGCCTGTTTTCAGGAGGAGACATTAAAATAATTAAGTGTAAAACAAACAAAAAGGAGGTAATTGTATAAATTCATATTAAGTATCTTGGGCTGCTCAGAAACAAGAATAAAGGGACACATGTTTTTACTAGTCTGAGGGGGGGAAAACACATCTTATGCTGCTAAGATATATTCATTTGGGGGAGCAATTTTATTTGTGCCAATATTAGGTATTTTGATCTGTTCTTTCTCATAGATATGTCTAACCATGTCATTTTTTTTTTTTTTTTTTTTGCTCAAGAAGCTTTGTTTGTTCCCTATTTCCTTTTTGTGTAAAATATAGACTTAATATAATTTAATGATCTTTTCCAGGTTATACTTCCAGGAAAAATTGTATCTTATTCCCAGTCACACAATGCTCCATCGAAATGTCCTACTTGCTATTCACTTTGTGGAAACTTTTTGTCCTTCCTTTGTGTGCTTGTATTAGGTTCCTATAAAACCCAGGATAATACTCTACCCCTTGGATCTACCTTTCATGATTGAACTCAAATGATAACTCAGAGATTTAGATTTAGAAGGGTAAAGGAGCTCAATAGCATATAATCTACCCTAATTTTACAAATCAACAACCTTGAGCTGAGGGAGTCTCAACAACTAATTCAAGGTAACAGAAGTTGTAGTCACACGTTAGGATTTCAAACTTGACTGCTGACTAGGGCTCTTAATTCTAAATCATAGGACTCTCTTTGTTGTACTTTATTGATTTTCCTAGGCATTAGATCTACCTTCTTACCAGTGTGTACATGTATGTACACAGGCACATACATGCTCATTAACATAATCACACTCACACACACATCCATACACATATCAGTGTGTGTGTGTGCATTTTCTATATAATACTCAGGCAACATGGAATATCAGGCAGAAAATTAGTCTTGACATCAGAAAGACCTCAGTTCTATCTATGACACAAATAGATTGTTTGGCAGGTCCAGCCATTTAAATTGTCAATGATCAAAGCAACTTTCGGTCTTCATTTGCAAAGCAGATACTGTTCTGCACTGATAGAAGGTGTTTCTTACTGGGGATTTCTAATGGCAATGAAATAATTGATCTAGATCTAAGCTTCTATAGGTGCTTCTATGCATTCTTATTACCGAATATACTATGTCACACAAGAATTGTATGACTCTTTTTAGGCAGATACCCAAACACATTCAGTATAGTCCTTTCAACATAATAATTGCTTATTAGATGGTCATGATTGAGTAACATATACTTAAAATGACCACATTTTAGATCAAAAGCAAGGTAGGTGGCAGGGTGGATAGAACTCTGGTCCTGGAGTCAGGAGCTGAGTTTCAATATGGCCTCATATACTGACAAGTTTTGTTATTCTATATAAGTTGCATAATCCCCATTTGCCTCATTTTTATAAACTAAAAAATGAAAATTAAAAGGACACCTCCTTCCCTTGGTTGTTATGAGACTCAAACCAGATAATCTTTGTAAAATGATTAACATGGCTCCAGGTACATAGTAGATGCTTAATAAATGCTTATTTCTTCCCTTATCTCTATTTAAATATGAATGTACATGTCTGTCCTCCTTATGCTGACTTATGTTATAATTTCTGTTTCAAGAAGGCTAACTTCTGTACTCTGAACTCCCTTTTCCACAGTTATATCATCCTTTACTTCCTTCTAATACTCATACTGAAGCCCTTGTACTTTCTTATTTTAAATGATATTCATCTGTGGAGTCCAAAGATTTGCCAACCACTATCTAATCACTTTTTGCAGTGATCATTTTCTCCTCTAAATTCCTATAACAGTATAATCTAGTTACAGTGGTTGGTATTTGTGGTGATGATTAAATTTGAAAGTTTCTGAATTCATATTTATACTGTTCATTGCATATATATTTCCTTCTTTATAAAATGATAATTTGGGGGCAAGAAATAGGCAATTAAAATGGCAAAGAAACTAGAACTCATGCTATCTGAAGTGAAGGAACAAGTTTTATAGGATCATAGTACCATAAATTTGGTGCCTCAGAGTCTATTTCAGCACCATCAATTAACACATAAGGAAAGTGATGATATTTAGACTAGAGAAAACTAATAATGTACATAATGGCTATAACCATGTATGTAAAGGTTTATCATATGACTAAAGCACTAGGCTAGTTCTCATTGATTCCAGGGAACAGAACTTATATGTAGAAATTCCATCATTGTAATGTTCTCTTGTTCAGTTTTCTTGGGGTCTCTGGGGGCAGCCTTCGTTTCAGTTCAGTAATTACCACAAGTGCAGCAAGGTGTTAAAGTCCAAATCCTTTATTGTCTCCTTCAAAGTCTTGTCTCTTTTCCTGGGGCCCGGTTAGCTTGAAATAAAAAAGGACAACTAAAACCTGGCCAAAATCTAAAGCTTCTTTCTTATGGCAATGGGTCTTATCACTGTAGAAAGAAGTGTTAAATCACTTTCATATTTTTTCCAAGAAAACCACATATGATGTCAAGAAGAATTGCTTAATCCTAACAACTGAACAACAAAATAACAGCACCTACTTCACAGAATTGTTATAAGTATGAAGTAAGATATGTCAAGGTATTTGCAAACATTAAAGCATTATAAAAATGTTCACTATCAGTTTAAAATGTTTGCTGCATTGAATCAAATTAAATGATCATAATTGGTATCTACAAATGTCTGAATACTAATTATGTCTCCTATTTCAAGTAAAGTATAAGTATAGAAGCACACAAAGTTATTATCCCACAAGCCTCCAGTTTCTGTTTTGATACCTGTCTTGCCAAGGGGATGACTTAAATTCTGACAAAATGTGCCTGAGACTTTATATGATTAGAGGCAGATGTTGGGATTAGACAAATGTCCTTGAAGCCATTGGACTAGAAACCTCTGGGGTTGAAATCTGTCAGAATGTGTTATGGAAATGCCATGCACAAAGGAAAATAATTGAGAGAATGGAGAAGGGAATGTACCAAATGGCAGCAACCTGGTATATTGACAGTCAATGTCTTGAGAGCCCTGGGAAGATTATATACATTGAAGGTGATAAAATTTATTATCATCATTGGAAATGTTTGTTAGCAATGCAATCCTTCTATTAAAAAGGGCTTTTCTTATTCCCTCGCATCAGGAAACAATGTAGTTTTCACCTTCTCCCCTTCCCTCCCCCATCTCATTGAGTTTCTCTGTATCAGGCTGTTTCTCTCTACTTGGCTTGAGATCTAAATATCACCTCCCCTGGAAAAGATGCTTGGATTCTCTTTATGTGCTCTTTGGTTTGCTCCATCTATGACTTCCTTTCACTTGTGCATTATATCTGTCAGAGCTTTATTCTCTAAATCACTAACATTATTCTTGCCCTTCCAATACCCCAGCTCATGACATCATCTTGACCAAAATCAACAGACTTGAATGTGGCATTTTGCATCCCTGGAGCCCAATGAGAATTTATTTCAGGAATTGGGACTAATAACAGCTAATTCCCTAAGTCAAAAATGAGAGTCTAAACCTTTATTTTTTGGTGCCTGCTTGAAATACATAATATATACATAATACATAAAAAGCCTTATTTTCTTTGTAAGAGTGTAAGAACCTCTACTGTAATCCATGCATTAGGAAAAAAAATCAATTGTATTTTGCATTTTTATTTTAAGTATTCCAAAAAAAATAGCTAAATATTGCCTTTATTTTCTTCTCTTCATTGACTCACTAGTCAGTCTAGTTTCAGGCTATTTCAAATGAGCTCTAGCCTGAGAACTAGAGGGCATTAGTGGTAGGAAGAATGTGAAAAGTCTCAGGATCAAAGATCTAAAAGTAAAAGGATCCTTGGAAGACATTTAGCCCAACCTCTTCATTTTGCAGTGAGGAAATAAAAATCCAAAGTAAAACGACTTGTCTAAGATTACACAGAAAACATTGAGCAAAGAAAGGGTTTAAACTTGAGTTGCTTGAGGATTCTCATTCTTTAGGGGAAAAAGAAACAGACTGGAGGAGGTAGTCTGTTATGTCCTATACAAGAAGTGAGATCTAATTCCTGTCTGCCTAATTCTCAATTTAGTGTGCTCTGAACCATAATGTATTAAAATACTGATTAGGTCAGTAAATTGGGACTAGCTGAGGAATTAAGGCTTCATTTCATGTATTGACAATTGAGAGAGCAGGAAAAATTAAGGACAATATGGCTCCTTTTTCCTGGAAGAAAACTTCCATCTCCTGCACTCAGATGTCTTATGAATGCCTCACACAATTATTGCTTCCTACCTAGAGATAGGCAACATTGGCTTCCAATTCATTCATTCATCTTCAGACAATGTGAGATCATTAATAGGAATAAGGGGGAGGGGGAAACAGCTGTTCTTCCCTTCTCTACTTCCTATCCTGTTACCCCATCTCCATCCCACCACACACACATAGTAAATTTATCCAAAATCAGTTCAGTTTGTGGGAAATGCAGTCAGTGGTGATCTATAGAATGGGATCAGAAATGAAAGCAGCAGCTCTCATTTGTAAACTAGACTCAGCCTTAGCTTTCATAGTCTTTATTTTCTTCTGCTTTCTCTTCCTACTGTAATGTTTAAGACATCTTCTATTAAACCCATTCTAATCTCTTCCTTTCAAATTCCATCTATCTCCTGGTGTTCCTTTCCTTTGGTGACATATTTATTATTTTCTTGTTGTGGATTGCCAACTCCTTAGAACAAGAGGACGAACAAGAACAGTTGACAGAAACAACTTGCTTTCTAGTGCCATTGTCAGAACTTTTTCTTCACTCATCATACCTCTGCTTTCATTTTCTTACTTCTGTATTTCTCAAGATCATGCAATCTTCTCCCCAATCAGTTCAATATCTGGATTAAAATCTACTTTTTCACACCTTAACTTCTACCACATAGGATCACCAATCTTTTAAGTTTCAAACTTACAATGTAAAGCTATACACAAGTATGATATTTTATTTTTGAAATTCTCTATCTCATTAAGGATTCAGATGTATATGCCTCCAATTATGGTAATAAGGATTAGTTCATCAACTCTATTGGCTCTACATAAAGTAGAAAAAAGCTATTGGTGGTCTCCTTAGTCAATTTCAAGTCACTTGAATTAGTCAAATTAGAGGATCACAGTAATATGTAATATTAATAATTATATTAATTAATTATATATAGTATTAATATATATATAACACTATATATATGTAATATAACAATATATTAATAATTAATAATAGCAATGTTCTTTAAAAGATTCAGATTATGAAGGATATCAGTGGAATATTGCCACAATTGTTTTTCTTTATGACAGTCTTATTACTTGAGATTGGAACACAGGACAATGTAGGATGTAACCTGCTGTTTGATGATAATGTTAGTTTTGTAATAAGGAATTTCACCTGTTCATTGCAAGTTAGTACAATTTGGTTTTTATAAGCAAAATAGCTTATGTCCCTGTGGGGAGAATCCTATTTTTTTTCTTTTTGCTCAACTTTCTTATATTGTCTACTTTTATTTAGCAAAAATCATGGTTGTTTAGAAGTTAAAATTATTGCTTCTATGGGAGGCATAATCTCTGTTTTTCAGTTGCTTTTTGGTTATTGTCTTTTTCCTTTCAACCTGTTTTCTCCCTTGCCCCACCCTGTTTTAAGAATGTTTCCATATGGGAGTTCATGAGTTTCAAACAGGTTTTTGAAAAGAAGAAAAGAGCAAAACAGAAGAAAAATCAGTATTTATGAAAATTATTTCCCCTTCTTTGAAGCAAAAAAACAAAACCAAAAAACAAACAAACAAAGAAAAATTCTCAAAGGGAATGACTGAGTTGCTCTATATTATCACAAATTCTATGATATGATTTTCAATCTGCCTATTGTTTTTGTTTGTTATTCAAATGTGGTTTTGAGAGCTTGTAAGTTTAAACTAGCTAATGTAAAGAGCACTGAATGTGGATACAAATTTCTTATGAATAGAGGCTTACATATGTGAACTTGGGAACATCCCTTTATCCTAGTTAAGATGTCAGTACTGATTATGTAGCCTCATGACTGGTTTTCCTTCTCAGGTATCTTGCATCTCCAATATATCCTGTATTGGACTTTTAGTTATATATATGTGATAAATTGTGACACCTTCTTTTTCCCCAGCATCAAACTACTTGATTTTGACTTTGCTTGCAGTTTCTCCCCAGCCCACATTATGACAAATTTGTTTGGCACCAGAAGGGCAGATACAAAAACAATAGGTAGAAGTTGACAAGAGAAATAATGAAATGTAATTTCAGGAAAACTTCCTAACAATCAGACATAGAAGAAAATTCAAATGAGCTTTGTCCCCCACTTCTATTCAAAGATTATTGAGTTCTCTTAAAACTCTAAATTGTGCCTTGGAAAATTGGAGAAGTAACCATAGATAGTATGGTGGGCATTGACATAATTCAAACTGGACCTTGAAAAGAGGACCATAAAGAAAGGAGAGAAGATATTCCAGAGGAATAGCATGAAAAATGCAAGAGTCAGAATTGAAAATTTCTTCTTTGGGGAGGAAATTAGTAGATCCAGTTGAAATTAGCAGACATATTTCTTGAATGAAGTTACATTAGAACAAGTGGTTTAGAGCTTGATTATGGGCCCTTTTGAAGTTTGAGTTAACTCGAGTTAATACTCCATATAGTATACAATAAAGCAAACTTCTAGATTATTAACATGTAAAATTTCTTTTAAGATAATTAGTTAAAGGGACAGAGCCAAAATGGCAATGTAAAAACAAAGATTAACAATCTCTTTCTCAAGCTCCTCCAAATATTTTTAAATAATGAATCTAAAAATTCTACAGCAACAGAATTCACAAAAATGGGACTGAAACATGTTATGGACCAGAACTTGAAACAAGGTGCTAAGTCAGTGGGATTGATAGAGACAAAGGTTATTTAGCATGGTGCTTAACAGTTCTCTAATTCAGTACATGCACTTAGTACTTACTGTAGTTCTACAAGATTCATACCTTTGATCAGAGATGATATAAACTTGAACAAACTCAGCCAGCATGAGAATTAGGGAAGACAGAGAAGTTGTGGCAGGCTGTTCTCCTTCACTTCTCCACTGAAACAAAGATCTGGAAGGCCTCCTGACAAACTAGCCTAGTGCCAAGTGAAGGAGACAAGACTTTGAAGGAGACAATAAAAGATTTGGACTTTAACCCCTGGCTACTTGTGTGGTGATTACTGAACTGAAACGCAGGCTGCTCCCAGAGACCCCAAGAAAACCTCAGCAGAGAACATTACATTTTAAAGAGAATATTACAGAAACAATTTTCCATACAAAGACAACTTAGAATGTAGGAAAGATCTGTTGCACCAGGATGAGAATTGGAGCCCAGTCCAGTAGAAGCCTGGCAACACAGTCCTGTGCCCAACAATTTGGGAGCCAAACAATCAGCAATAGCAGGAGCTGTTTGGAGAGCTCTCAGCCCTCAAAAACCAAGGTTGTCAAACAATTGGTCAAAAGGAAACTATGGATGATACCTAGGCAGGACTCTTTTGCTTTGCCCATACCCAGATCCAGGTCACAGTCTTGGGTGGCAGTTCCAGGGAGAGGAGGAGTACTAGCACACAAGCTTGTGTTCTGCCCCTGTTTTGTCCTGTTTTCTTTGTTTTTAATCAATCTATATTCACTCTAAAGTGCGAGTTTGTTGTTTTGTATACACATACACACACACATATAGAGATAGAGACAGAGAGTGCACATAGATATGTGTTAAATGTGCATTTTAAAAAAGAGGTGATGGCGGAATATAATGGGAGAAAGAGAAAGTCAGAGGCAGAATGGAACACATTATCTCACATAGAAGAAGTAAGCTTTTATAGAAAAAAGAAGTGGGAATGAGTAAATCTTACTTTATCAAATTGGCTCAAAAAGGGAATACCATATACAGTACATTGAGTACATCTATCTTACCCTACAGGAAAGTAAATGAGGAAGATTAAAAAAAGAATAGGAGAGTTATAGAAGGGAGGGCAGATTAGGGAAAAGAATAGTTAGAAGCAAAGAACTTTTGATTAGGGACAGGTTGACAGGAGAGAGAGAATAGAATAAGCAGTAAAGGAAATGCTATTAGTAATAGTGAAGAGAAAAAATAACAACTTTGAAGCAAGTTTTCTGATAACGGCCTCATTTCTCAAATAAGTAGAATACTGAATCAACTTTGAAAAATGAGGCCATAGTCCAATTGAAATATTATAAAGATATATGAAGAATTTCCAGATGAAGTAATACTCAAATGCAAATTAAAACAAATCTGAAATACTATCTTATGTTTATTATATCTCTACTAGCACTGAAAAGGAAAGTGACAAATGTTGAAAGTGATGTGGGAAAAATAAGATATTGATGCATTGTTGGTAGAGTTGTGAACTTATTCAATGATTCTGCAGAGCAATTTAGAACTATACCCAAAGAGTTATGAAGCTATGCATACTCTTTAATCCAGCAAAATCACTACTAGGTCTGTATCTCAAGAGATTAAATAAAACATGCTGAAAGGAAAAGGACTTATATGTACAAAAATGTTTACAGCAGCTTTTTTCTGGGGGCAAAGAATTAGAAACTGAGGGGATGCTCATCAATTGGGGAATGGCTGAACAAATTGTGTTATAAAAGAGTATTATACTATAAGAAATGATGAACAGAATGTTCTTGGTAAAACCTGAAAAGACTTCCATGAGCTAATGCAAAGTAAAATGTAATGTGTACAAAATAACAGCAATATTTTTAGATGATCAGCTGTGAATGACTTAGCAATTTTCAGCACTACAGTGATCCAAGATAATACTGCAGGATTTATTATGAAAAATGCTATCTGATTTTGTCTAAATACAGATTGAAGCACACTTTTAAATTTTATTTTTCTTGAAGTTTCTTTGATAATGTTTTCTTTCACAACATGACTATGATGGAATGTTTTGCATGACTGCACATGTATAACCTACATTGAATTTCTTGCCTTCTCAAAGGGATGGGAAAGTGATAGAGAGGGAAGAAGGAAGACAATCTAGAACTAAAAGATTTAAAAGCACATGTTAAAAATAGTTTTTGCATGTAACTGTGGATAATACTAAATAAATGTAAAAAAGAAAAAAATAATATTAGTTTGACATGGAAAATCATGGCACTTTAGACAGGGACATTAAATGAGAGAGTGCTAGAAATATTAATGAATGGAAAGAAAAATTGCTAAAGTTTGGAAATTAAATGTAAGAGATGAGGCAAAGAGAAATTAAAAATGTTTACATGTTTCTAGCCAATATGACAGGATAGGACTACTTAGAAAAATGGAATTTTTGGGAACCACTGTGGTTTTGGAGGAGATTGAGTTCCATTGGGATATAATACATCTCTGTTCAATAAACATTTATTATGTATGTGTGAGGTCATATGTTTTAGAAAGGGATGCAATATTTATATAGGATAGGATCTTTCTCCTAATGGGATTTACATCTGGGGTAAAAATTAATATTCAAGTGATAATAGTACTAAAGGGAATAAAGCTAGTTTGTTAGGTTCAAAATGTCATATAATGCATAATCCAATGAAGAAAAGGTTATTTTAACTAAAAGATTGGTGAAAACTTCATAAAAAGTCATGTTTGAAGTGGACTTAAAAGTATTTGGAATATTGCTGTTTAATCACCATTAGCAGCAATAATTCACCGCCACCTCATTAAATTCTGCCTTATTAGAATAAGACAGATGTTCAACAATTCACATCTTGAATTTTATCCACACTGAAAAAAAAAGGCCTCAGAAAGGAATAAGCCCTGTGGCTGAATTGAAGATATAGTCTTCTACTTTTAAATATTCACAGCATTTATAAAAGCATTTCTTGTGGTTAAACAAACAAATAAACATTGGGAATTAAGAGGTTTCTGATAATTAGGAAATGGCCACGCAAACAATGGCACATAAATGTCATGGGATGTTATTGTGCCAGAAGAAATGAGGAAAGCAATGCTTTCAGAAAAAAACCTGGATGTCTTAGAATGTAAGATTTAAATGAAATTGTTCAGCACGAAATAGAAACAAGGGAAAACTTTATTCATTTTTGGTGAGGCATTTATGCTTAAGTTACTTGTGCAGGATTACACAGCTGAGACCATATTTAAACTCAGATCCTCCTGACTTTAGGACTACTGCTCTTTCCACTGTCTACTCTAGGTGCCCCCCTCAAAAGAAATGTAACAGAAAACAGAAAACAAACAGGAAAAAAAAAAAAAAAAAAGAATCAAGATCTAAGCACTCTGATCAATACCATAATCAACCAATCTATAAAGCCAATGAAAACATATGTAACTCACCTGTTGATAGAAAGGTAGTGGACTCATGCTGAAAAAAAAGACATTTTTATTTTCATGCATGACCAATGTGATAATTTATTTTGATTACCTTTGTATATGTGTTACAAAGGTTTAACATTGATATCTAGCCTTTTTTCATTTAGGAAATATTAAGAAGAGGCAATATTGGAATATAGTGGCAAGAAAGAAAGAAGGGGCAGCTAGGTAGTTAAATAGATAGAACATTATCCCTAAGCACATTTGACACTTACTATCTTTGTGGCACTGAGGAACTTTTTTTTTTTAACTTTGATTTGCTGAAAGAGAGAGAAAGACAGAGAGAAAGAGAGGAAGGGAAGGAAGGAAGGAGAGGGAGAGGGAAAGAGAGGGACAGGAAAAATGAGAGGGAAAGGGAGAAAGAAAAGGAGAGAGAGGGAGGAAGAGGAAGAAGGAGAGGGAGAGAAAGGTAGAAGGAAAGGCAGAGGGAAAGGGAAAAGGGAAAGGGAGATGGAGAAAACAGAGCAAGAAAGGAAGGGAAAGAATTAAAAAGGGAAGAAAATAAGGTTATTGAATATTTTTAATACACACAAAAATAAAAAAGAAGAAAAGAAAACATCATGAAAAAGCTAGATATCTTTAAAAGTTATATGTTGAATTTAAATGATTATACATAATAGATGAAATTTCATGTACAATCATTTCTTTATGATTTTATCATCAATATGGAAACACTTATTTTATTTGCAGTTTGTACAATATTGAATTAAAAACTTTTTTTTAAGTAAGTAACAGAAGCATCTTTCCTGCTACCTAGATTTTGTCTCCCATCATTTACTTCAAATCCAATTTGGATTGGTTATTTCTGATGCATTCATGTGAATAATTCCCAGTGTAGAAACTCCTCTTACTGATGTCCACTGGCATCATGCTTATGACTTACAATTACCAAATAGAAGTCTGTGTTCCAACTTTGCCAGTGCTGGCTGACACAGTCCATATAGATCTGTCAGAGGCAGGATTGAATTCAGGTCTTCCCAAGTCCTTCAGGTGCTATTTAACCAAAAATGAAGAACCCAAAAAGAAAGTTGCTATGAATGCTTTGCCATCACAAGCAAGTTAACCATATCTTAATGTTTTTTTCCTCTCCTGCTTAAAACCCCAAATGTCAGATGGATCAAGAGGCCCAGCTTTCAGGTCTGTGTTCATACTGAAAATCAAGATCAAGGGAGCTTTTGCCTTTCTACTCCATGGGAGGTTTCTATTCTCCCTGAGCTCACCTTCGAACACCTGCAGTATGCATTGACACATGTATGGCTTATCAAACTCCCCACCTGATTCTGGCCCCAAAGCTGGTTGCTCCATGTGTGCCATGAGGACAGGTGGTTGGTGACAGAAACTAAAGCCCTTTGGGGATCAAATTCCCTCCTTCCCTTCCCTCTTCCCAGCCTCATTTGGAGCATTTCCAGGTGCCTTGATCTATATCTGGCCATGGGGACCCAGATGGCTCTGAAGGAGAAAGTAAAACATGTGACCTTGCCCAGCCCTCTCTCACTTCAATCCAATTCACTTCCAAGTCATGGTGTCCTGAAGTCATGGTGCTCTTGTGAAAGAAAGATAAACACTAGCTATTTTACACTGCTATTTTAGCAATTTATTGAATTTAAATATTTTAAATAGCAATTTGACATTAACCTACAAAAGGAGGAAATGGAGTGTTGCTTCCAGATCCCGGAACATTCTATAGAACAGAATCAGAGAGATTATAAGATGATGAAATAGTGACCTGGAATTAATGGTGCCCAGTCTTTGAGAAGATTTTTAAAAAATTCATCTCTTGATTTTCTTCTTAAGTCAACCTTTTTCTCTCTTTGATTCTTCCTTGTTGGATATTGAAGAAGCCCGTGAAGCCTACAACAGTTTTTCGTTTATTATCCAATTCTATCTTCTTTGTAAAAATGTCAGTTTTGTCACTTTACCTTTAATATAATTAATTAATTAATCACATATATACTTTAAAGAAATAATCTCAATTCTTTTTTGATAGTTTTGCATATATTTACTGAACTATAAATCTTGTTGAAATTCCATATGCTCTCTAGTTTTTATTAAATAACTCTCTCCATAACTTCCAGAGAAAAAATAAAAACAAAAAAAAGCTTGTTTATTCAGTATCTAATAGCCAGACAAGCATCCTAGTTCTAATTGAATTCAAGGAGCCATTTTTAAGCTTTCAGTTTATGCAAGACACTCTTTCTTCATTTCTTGAAGGACCCTTAAAGGATGCTAAAGAACGCTGAGTTTATGGGTTGCAAAAGGACAATGTTTTTTTTTTTTTTTTCCTTAAGGAAATTGCTGACTTAAGAAATGTAACATACATTTTATATATAGGACTTAAATAGTAACTCTTATGAAACATGGATAAGGATGAAGATGATGTGGTTGAAGATTTTTATGACAATATTTTCTTAAAATAATATTTCCCCCACTTGCATTAACTTTTAATGCAACTTTTAAAAACTTTTTTTTGTTTTGAGTTCCAAATTCTACTTCTTCCATCCTTCCTCCCATTTATTCTCCCAGAGACAGTAAATAATATGATATAGGTTATACTTGTACAATAATGTGAAAACATTACATATTTTCATTTTGTAGAAGTTTCAAATAAAAAAGGAGAAGAAAAGAAAGAAAAAAGATAAAAAGAGAGATATGGAGAGAGGGAGGGAAAGAGAGAGGGAGAAAAGGAGGGAGAGAGAAAGGAAGGAAGGAAGGAAGGAAGGAAGGAAGGAGAGAAGAAAGGAAGGAAGGAAGGAAGGACAATAGAATGCTTCAATCCATATTCAAACAACAGTTTTTCTCTGGAGTTGGAGAGCATATTTTATCATGGATCCTTTCAGATTGTCTCATTTTATTGTATTGCTGAAAATAAGTAATTCACAATTCTTTCTTTAACAATATTGCTGTTAGTGTAAACAACATTCTTCTCATTCTGTTCACTTTACTTTGCATCAGTTCTTGTAAGTTTTTTCATGTTTTCTTGATGTCATCTTGATTTTCATTTCTTATAGAACAATAGTATTCCATCACAATTATATACCACAGTTTGTTTAGCCATTTTCCAATTTGTGGGCATCCCCTTCATCTACAATTCTTAGCCACCACAAAAAGAGCTTCTTATAAATGTTTTGTCTATGTTGTTTCATTTTTTTCCCCTTATTTTGTGGCATTCTATTTACTCCTTGAAGTTTTTCAAAATCACATTGTCTCCCTAATGTCCAGTGACTATATCATTCTATCACTCCTTGCTCCTCTTTCTTTTGTTCCCTGAATCAAACTGTGAAAATAGTAATATCTAGTTTAGCTCAAAATTGACAAAACCTGTTTACCCATTTCTAATTTAGAATAGAATGGTCTTTCACATCACAGCTACTAGCAAATTAATCTAAAACATTAAGCAATTTAAAGGAAAAAATGTTTTGTAAAATTTGAGTTAATAGTTTGTCTTGATATTTCCATGGTTCTCATTTTATGGCCCCCAAACACTAACTTTTTAATCAGTATCCCAACTCTGATGATTCCTTCATGAAAGTATAATATACTCTGTACTATTTTGCCATTCACTCATTCTGCCAAAATATAATGATCCGATCACCTGTCATTAGTTTATGTGATTGGCTCTTTGCAGAAACTCCTGTATGTTAAAGCATATTGATCCTTGGATTATTATGAATGCATGTGCAAGTCACTGAGTCTGAAGCAGTTATACTATTAAATAATGAAACTTCTGGGTACTATAGTAGATGAATACCTAGGAAATAAGATATTTTGAATGTCAATTTAATTTCCCCCCATGCTTAAAACTAGCTATTTTTACTGAATAATGACTGTTGATTGTAACCTCAGTATCAGGGACAGTTAATTGAAAATCTTAATGCCAGGCTGATGTTTAAATGTAATCCAATAATCAATTTGGAACACTTTTCAGTTCTTAAACAAGATAATCTTGCAAGAGTTCTGTGAAGGTAATTCTAGAGACTAATACTCTTTTTTTTTTTTTTTTTTTTCATTTGATGAATTTGAGAATCAGGCAAGTGAAGCTATTTACTTACATGGAGACTTAGTGATGAAGATAATATTGAAACCAGTACATCCTAATTCCCAATCTATTTACCTATCATATAATCCATACAGAACAAACTACATAAAGAAAACACATTGATTGTGGGAATTATGGGGGAAATTCATATGAAAGACTCGCAAGATTTCAGAGAGTCTTCAGGAGCATTTTAATGTTTACTCCATAAATGAATCTCCATTACAAAATACTGAGCAAGCCTTTGTTTTTGATTTTGGTTAAAGATTTCCAGTAAGTCGTTAGAACTCATTATGTCCTTAGGGAACTCATTCTTTAATAATCCTAAGTACTACCAATAGCATCAGGGGTGAAACAAGGTTGTCCACTATCACCATTGCTATTCAATATTGTTTTAGGAATAATAGCTTTGGCAAGAAGAGAAGAAAAAGAATTAAGGAATTAGAGTAGGTAACGAGGAAAGCAAATCATGACTTTTCAGATGATGTGATATACTTAGAGAATTCTAGAAAATCAAGTAAAAACTATTAGAAACAATTTATAACTTTAGCAAATGTGCAAGATGCAAAAAAAATCCATTTAAATCATCGACATTTGTATATATTATCAACAAAGTCCAAAAGAAAAGATATAAAGATAAATTCCATTTAAAATAAAGGCCAATAATATAAAATATGTAAGATATAAAATACTGCCAAGGCAAAATCAGGGCCCATATGAACACAATTACAAAATACTTTACAAACAAAGTCAGAGCTAATCAGTGAGAAAATTATCAAGTGCTCATGTGTAGGATGAGCAAATATAATAAAAGTGGCAACATACTACCTAAATTAATCTACTTATTTGGTGCCAAACCAATAAAACTCCCAAGAAATTATTTTACATATCTAGAAAACATAATAGCAAAGTTCATCTGAAAGAAAAAAAAGGTCAAGAATTTCAAGGGAATTAATGAAAAATGCCAATGAAGGTGTCCTAGTTGTGCCAGACCTGAGACTATATTATAAACAGTAATCATCAAAACCATTTATTAATGGCTAAGAAATAGAGAAATAGATCAGTGGAATAGTTTAGGTTTACAGGATAAAATCGTCAATGCCTACAGCAACCTACTGTTTGACAAACCCAAAGACGCCAGATTTTGGGATAAGAATTAACTATTTGACAAATTCTTGGAAAATTGGAAAATAATGTGACAGAAATTGGGCACTGATTCACACCTAACATCATATACCAATATAAGGTTTAAATGGGTGCTCTAACTATTCTTCAGAATAATTTGAAAATATATTCAAAAAGTTATCAAACTGTCCATATTCTTTGACCCAGCAGTGTTTCTACTGGACTTATATTACAAAGAGATCTTAAAGGAAAGAAAGGGATCCACATGTACAAAAATGTTTGTAATAGCCCTTTTTGTAGTGTCAAGAAACTGGAAACTGAGTAGATGCCCATCAGATAGAGAATGGTTAAATATATCATGGAATATTAATGTTATGTAACATTATTGTTCTATATGAAACAATCAGCAGAATGATTTCAGACAGGCCTGAACAGACTCATGTGAACTGATGCTGTTAAATGAGCAGAACCAGGAGATCATTGTACATGGCAACAAAAAGATTATACAATGATAAATTCTGATGGACACGACTCTTCAACAATGAAGCGATTCAGGCCAGTTCCAATAATCTTGTAATGAAGAGAGAGATCTACACCCAGAGAGAGAACTATGGGAACTGGGTGTGGATCATTTTTAGTCTTTTTGTTGTTGTTTGCTTGCATTTTGTTTTCTTTCTCATTTTTCTTTTTTGGTTTGATTTGTGCAGCAAGATAATTGTATAAAGATGTATTCATATATTGGATTTAACATGTATTGTTACATATTCTGGATTGTTTGCCATGTAGGAGAGGGGTGAGAGAAGGGGAAATTGGAACACAAGGTTTTGCAAAGGTTAATGTTGAAAAATTATCCATGCATATATTTTGAAAAAAAAAAACTTTAATAAAAAAAACTATCCTAAGTAGTAGTTAATTTTTTATACATCAGTTGCTTACTTCTACCAACTGAAAACACTTTTTCCTTCTTGGTCCAAAGAGAACTGATCTAATTCATTTTCCAAACTATTGTTTTTTAGATATTTGACAACAAATATTTGATGCCCCTTTCTTTCTTATTCACACCTACCTCTTTTGTTATATCATGATACAGCTTAGACTCAAATCTTTTAATCATTTTGACTGCATTCATCAAGATACTCTTTAAATTACCAACATCTTTCTTAAACTTTTTTTCCTATAATTGAATATTGTATTTTAGAGATTATCTAAGCATGATAGAATAAAGTAAGCATATTACTTATTTATTTCCAAGAAACCCTCTCAATGGAGTCTAAGATCGCATTCATTTTTGTATCTTAAAGATTGTCATATAACATTTTTGCAGTCCACTAACCATTCCTCTGATATGCTTTAGACAAGCTTAATTCAACCACACTGAAATTGTAAAAATACTTTATTGAATTTGTGAAGGATTTATGAATTTATTATTGTTAAATTTAATTCTTACTTGAATCGATACAATTTTTTTTGCTTCTGATCTTTTTTAGCACCTCACTCTGACTGTGTTAGCTCTCCATGTTTTGTCATATGCAAATTTGACAAATATGACATCTATACTGTTAGTTAAGTAACTGATAAAGATTTTAAAATAAACAGAGCCAAGTAAAGATCCCCAGTTCACTCTACTGGAGATCCCAGTCCAATACCATATAAAACTATTAATGGTTTCTCTTGAGTCTGAGCATTAAATACTTCTCAAATAATTATATTGTAATAAAAGGACAAACATAAATGATTCCTGATATATTATTATCCTATTGCCTTTAGAATCAACTATAATCTCTTTTGGATACTTTTAAGAATTTTTAAAATTTTGCTTTATCCTATATTTCCAATCTAATTGGATATTATTGCCCCTTCTACATTTCATGATCCATTCTAACTGAATTTTTGTCTGTTCCTTATATGGAACAATCCAACTACTCCCTGATTTTCCCCTAATTTTCTCTTTACCTGAAAAGCAATCTTTCTTTGCATCCAAAATGTAGAATTCTCTCTGTTCCAGAGGCTGATCAAACAATATTATTTTTTTAAATCTAAAACTTTTTTCTGATCTTCTCATCTAAACTTGTTCTCAAATTATTTTCTTCTTAATTACTTTGAATTGATTGTTTTTTTTTATGTTTGTTCTGTATATATCCTTTTTATTTTATTTTTAAAAATATAAGTTCCTTATAAGATTATCTCAACCATTTCAGTTGACTATTGATTGCATACTATAATGCATGGCATATATTAGGCACTTAATAATACTTACATATTAGTTGACTGGCATCACAATACCACTTTGAAGTTTGTTCATCACTGCCTATATGTTATTTCACATGTGACCTTAGAGTAAAAAGACCAAAAAGTCCCATTGTATTCAGGGCCATCTCCAGGCCTTTTGACTACATCTGGCCACATCTGGAAACAGATGGCTCTAGAGGGGAAAGTGAGGCAGGTGACCTTGTACAGCCTTCTCTCACTTAAATCCAAATTCACTTACATATCATGGTGTTCCCATAAGGCCTCTTCGAGATTGAAAGAAAACAATAACAATAATATCTCTGCCAACTACATAGGAATTAATTTTATTTTAAAGATGAAAACATTGAGTTAAAGTAATTTCTCTATTGCCCACACAAGTAAAAGTCTGAGATGGGACTCAATCAGGCTTGCTTCACTTAAAATTTGGGGTCCATTGTATTATATCTGCTGAAGGAGATAATCCAATCAGCTGATGACATTTATCTAGATACAAGTAGAAGAAGGCCAGGCATTGGCAAGAAATCAGGATGCCTTTGATTTTTATTCCATGACAACTATCTCCTATAGTTTACTCTAGTAGTCATCCTGTAATAGCTTCCTATAGCTGTCAGGATTTTTTTTTTAATTCTACAAAACACATCTTCTGCCATAATTAAGATGACAAACACCTTAAATCTGAACTGTTGGTGATACACTTTAATAGGAACTGAAAACTTCAGTCTTAGTTCTCTTCAGTCAATTTAATTTCCAAATTAATATTTCAAAAGCACAACTTAATCCGTTTAAGAATATTCAGTGACTCTCTACAGCCTATAGGATTATTTTAAATTCTCTAAAATGTTTTGGGATTTAAATGTTAATCTAGTCTGTCTTTCAAGAATTATTTGCTATTAATTTATTTTACAAACAAATAAAGTAATCTAATCATTTTCCATACATACTTTTACATACCAACCTTCCTGCCTTTGTGTAAGTTGTGCCCACTGATTGCAGTATTCTCCTTTCTTATTTTTCTATAGGAATGATATACAGAATTTACCTCAATTGCTGTTTCCTTCAGCAATCTTTTACTGATATTCCTAATTGTTATTACTCCTACCCTCCACTTCAAATTTATTTTATATTTTGTTTTTAGTCCTTTCCCTACATATTGTCCTCTTCCAATATTCTGTAAGCTTAGGAGGTTAGGGAATCGATTCACTTTTGTTGCTATATTCTCTATTCCCATAACTGTCTATATTACTGACAGTAATCAATAATTGCGAAATTGAACTCAGGGGAAATGAAAATTGTCACAATGGCGACTAGATATAAGCATTATTTCTGTTTCATTGTTATTTAGCAGGAACATGTACATTTCACCCTATTTGAAGGAAGGAATGCAATTAGAGTTAATCTGATGTAAAAATACATGAAATGTCAAATTTGTCATTGATTTATCTCTATTGCAAGAAGTTCTCAACAGAGGTGAAGTTTCCTTCCATGTCTAACATTTATAAGTCATCCAAATAAAAACCAGAGTCATTATCAGCAAACATTATTGTATTTGATATAATGGCAAGGTAACCTTTCCAACCCATCATCTGCCTTGCACAATAAAAAACCATTTCTCCTAGCATTTGTCATCTAACAAAATAAATATCTGAATAAAACACGAAGGGGAAATATGTGTTTTGTTTAACATGGGGATTTATCTTTGATGGGAAGTCTAACAAGAAAGAAACTTTGTTTAGTCATAATTGCTCTTATAATAATAAAAAAATTATTTATTTGCAATCCTGAGCATCTGTGTGATTTGGACCTTTAGTTTCAATACAGTTGAGCTCAATATCAAAGACTTTCTCCTTTGGGATAAAAGGGAAAAAAAATGAAACATAGTTTTGATATTCTACTATAAGGAAAAAAAAACATTTTAGTGTATCTATGTTACTTTACCTACACTTACGACAGTTTCTTCAATTGTAAAATGAGTAAGTTTGACTAGATAGCATTTAAGATCCTTTAGAGCTTTAGATCTATTATCCTTTGTGACTTTATCAAAACTTTGTACTCATTACTTCAATATTTGATTTACTTAGGTCACTTCGTAGAATATTTCTGTCTACTGCTACCACACTCTGATTGATAATTCCTACAAACTCCAGTAAAATTACCCAAGAGCATGTATTTTCTAATATGACACTTAGAGGCAGTATTGGCTTTTCAGGACTAAAGGCTTAACTATATTCTATTTTAAAGAATCTGATGCCAAGTGTGATGGAAAAAAAAATAACCACATCCATGGAGAGAACTATGGAGCTTGTGGATGGAAGCAGAGTATTTTCACATTTGTTGTTGATGTTGTTTGTTTGCTTGTTTCCTTTTTCATGTTTTAACTCCTTTGATCTGATTTTTCTTGTGCAGCACGATAAATATGGAAATATCATTAGAAGAGTTGTATATGTTGAACATATAGTAGATTGCTTATTTTCAAGGAAAAGAGGAAGGAGAGAGGGAGAAAAATTTGTAACACAAGGTTTGGCAGAAGTATGTTGAAAACTATATTTGCAAGTATTTGGAAAAATAAAAAGCTATTATATAAAAAAGAATGTGACCCAGAAAAGATATAGGATTTGTTCCAATTAACTTTCTAATATTGGATTCTAATAAATCAGCAGGGAATGGTGTCCCAGTGAAAAAGGGATGCTGTGATAAAATAGGATGATATGAAACCAATCATCTTGGAATTCTTTGAAAGTTTAGGCACTCATTTCACTTTCACCATGATTCTAGAAGGAACATTTCAAAGTAGTGAGATATTGGATATGCTAAACCTTCTTTGCTTATGTGGATGATATGAAACCAGTTATCTTGGTTACTTTGAAAGTTTAGGCATTCTAATTTCACTTTTGCCGTGAATCTGGAAAGAAAATTTTTAAATGGTAAGACATTGGATATACTAGATCTTCTTGCTTATGTTTTATTAATCACCCACTTTTCTGGTTTACCTTACCTGACTTCCTCTCATCTTTCATTTTTAATTTTTGTTTCTAGACTTGGTTCATTGATTTATTTACTCAATTGTTTATTTGTTTGCTTTACACATTATTCTATAATTCTATTTTCCTTATACATTTCCTTTTTCATAGTTGGGCTCCATTCTAAGTCATCTATTTTATTTTTTCCCCAGTTGTGTTATACTGACAACCACATGTAAGATCATGGGGCCTGAGAAGGAATTCCTATGTTTCTGGTCAGTATGGAAGCTTCATTTATTAATCTCAGGACAGAAATTTGGAAGCAAATGGGATGGAGATGAATGCCTTCTTTCTAGGTATTCCACAATGAAATTATGAAAAATTAAATATCAAATATGGAGGAACTAAATATGTGATGCTTGTCATGGACTAGCCTGAGGCTATTTCTCAGTCACTTTTGCCAGGACATCAGGGAGAGTAGCATAACTATCGTGAATAGCCACAAACTTAAGACTATTTATCATTGATTTTCCTGTGTCTCACGAGGCTAGATTTAACATCTGTAGTTCAATGATCATACAGGGACTAAGTATCAAGGTAGACTAAATAGATTTTTTCCTTTTCCAACTCTTTCAAAATCATAAAGTTTTAAATATGGAAGGAAATTTAGTATCAGTCAAACTCATTCATTGAAATGCCAGTTTCCTCTTCTTCCTTGTTCCTCAATCCTACTTTATATTAATCAAGCTGAAATCTGTCTCTTTGTAATTTATATTGCTTGCAGTTTTGTCCTCTGGGGTCAGGCAGAATAAGCCTAATGCATCTTTCACAAAGCAATCTTTCAAATACTTGGGAATAGAAATAATACCCTCATTAAGTCATTTTTTCCATCCTCCGTGATATATTTCCAGTTACTTCAATCAATTCACATGTGACTTGACTTTTAGTGATCTGGTTTATTATAACATATTGGTTTTCATTCTTTGGACCCTCTCCATTTTATGAATATCTTTTCTAAACTGTGGTGTTCAGAATTTAACTTAATAATTCAGGTAATGTCAGGCTACTATAGAATACAATTGTATGAATTCTTTATTCCAGATGCTCCTCAAGCATTCCAATTTTTACCTTAGTTGTCTTGTGCACCAGATTAAACTCCAAGTAATAATGAACTTAAAGTTGACTGAAACCATCAAGTCTTTAGCTGATGAAATGTCTAGGCACGTCTTGCTCAATTTATTTTTGTAAACTTGACTTTTCAATTAATCAGTTACTAAAATCTTTTATTAGCCATGAACTTTGGGAGTTATGCATGGTGTTAGGAGCAGAGGATTCAAAGAAGGACAACTATCCTTGATCTCAAGGACCTTACATTTCATTAACAATATACAATAAGTTCCCTGATTAATAAATACAGATCATCTACAAAATAAATACACCATCATAGATAATAGGGTACTAATAACAGAGTTAGTCAGAAAAAGGTCACTTAAAGGAGTAATCTGGATTGGAACTAAGGGTTCCAAGGAGTAAAGAAAAAATAATTCAATGTATATGAATAGTTTGTGCCAAGGTTTGTGGAAAATGGGACACCATGTTTTGGAAAAAGCCAACAGAATACCTTGGGTGAAGCAAAGATATTTGCTAGGAATGATGTTCAATCAGCCCAGATAGAGAAGTTGGAGTCCAATTGTAAAGCAGAGGAAGACATCCAGTCTTCATGAAAGGAATTGAAGAGACAGCTGGCCTGGTTTCCCTTCTAAAATATAAGTCCTAAGAAATCTCAGCAGAAATCTCTTAGTTGTTTAATCATTGGGTTCCAAGGACCTAAGGTACAGAAGAAGTAATAATACCAATATTGATATGATCTTGCGGAATAATGAGGTGCATGGTAGAATTATAGAAAAGTTCAGTGCATACTGATTGGAGGAAAATGAAAAACAAATTGTTCTAGGCAACAGATATTTGGCTAGGACTTAATCCTGAGCAAAAAAAAAATATATATATATTAAAAATAATTTAGAATTGTATAATGATACAAGATTAGAGACAGTCCAGACAATTCTAGAAAGTTTGTTCAAATAGCCAATGGAAAACCAGTTTCAGCATTAGAAAAAAACTGGGTCCAAGGCTCACCTCAGGGAAAAAAAAGTGCTTATGAGACTCTAGGCAAGTCACTAACCCTATTATTGTTCTAAATAATTCTTTCCAAGATTCTCATTTGTAGAAAAGGTGTCTGTCTATTTGACTTAATAAAGAGTTTCCTCCCCCTAAACAGGTATAAATAATTTAATAATGATGATGATTCATAATTTTTAGAAAGTTATTAATATGTAGAAGAAAAATTGGTAAGGAGAGTAGTTGAAATCAAGAACATTATAGTCCAATCCAATAGCAACTGAGGATGAATGTACAATATATTTTAGATGGAACTTATAGAACTTAGCAACTGACTTCATATAGCATGGAGATAGTATATGGAAGAAGAAAATATTGTAGAATATAAAGTGTATGGTGAATGGGAGCAAGGTAGAGGTTTAATGTATATTTAGAAGAAAAGATGAATATTTCTTTGTTTTTCTGCTATCTTGATAAAAAATGTTAATAAAAGGAAAAAAAAAAAACAAAAAGGTATTGGACTCTAAGTTTTTCCTCACTGGACATCTTCAGACAGATGCCAGGTAACTATGAAAAAGTGTATTGTAGATGGAATCCTTTGGGGGGCATGGATTAGACTAGATGACCTCAGTTATCCCATGCAACTCTAATAAGCTACCAGTCTATGATCTCACATTGAGGTCAACCCAAGAGAAAATTGAAGATCATGACAGCTATTCCCCTGAGATAATCCAAGCTGTTAAACTTGTCATGGAAACTAAAGAGGTAAATTTACCTGGGCTTACATGTTCCAAAGGGACTCATAAAAGGTGTCTGGGTTAAGTGCCAGACAGGTTGACCCTGATATATGAAAACAGATGGCCCTGGGCACATCCAGTAATGCTTCTTTTTCTCTGTATTCTTGCCTTTAAACAATTCCTGAAGCTGGCAGGACTTCCTTTCTGTAGGAGATAATTTGAAGGGAGGAGAACAATTTTTATTTTTAAGCATTACAGCTTTTCCATGCTCCTGTCAGTATATATAAGGATAAGACCCATTTATTTTTATGCATTTGTTTACAACAATGGTTCATTGCAAACTATTCAACCAAAGAGGTGTGGAGCACATTTTATTGATATTCTTGTTGCCACACTAATGATTTCATAGAAGCTTAATGCATTCAGTGGCCTTTTTTTTTTCAGAGGATTCTGATTTCAAAAGGCATCTTACCCATTACAAAACAGAATGCATTGAAAAATCTCCTGATTCGCCTTTTGAATTATGGAAGGCAGCTACATCCAGACAGAATTTGCCTACAATCTAGGAAAATGTCAAACCCAAGTTTACATAGTGATATTATTAAATTCTATTATCAACCACCTTAAGCTGCTTCCCTCCCCAACAAAAAAGAAGCCAAATCTCATTTTTTGTTATCTATGAAAAAATTTTTAAATAAATACATAACCTTAGACATTTAGGAGTTGGGGTGGAAGAGAAACATAAATAATTCCTTCCGATATCCTGAATAGTTGTTGAAAACAGACTTCTTTATCCATGAGGCTAACTAGGAGCACGAAACCCATTGCTACAGCATTTTTTTTTTTTCATCCATTACTGCAGATTTAAAGAAGAGATATTTATCTACAGAAAGGCTGTCCATATGTAAAAATCAATCTGCATGTCCACATTCAAATTGTATTTTTGAAAACATATTATGCAGTTGCATTCCTAATGGATATGAATGGGCTCCTTTTCGAGGCATGAATACAAAAAAAACTCTCCTTAAAGTTCAGAAAATGAAGAATACAGAGGCTAGAACTGATTTTATGTTGTTATTCACTCTCTTAAGTCTTCCATTGCTTTGAGAAATGTGTATGCCTTACCACAAAAGAAATGCCAAATGTAAAGAAGGTTTGTTTTTCTTTTTTTTTTTTAATTTCTTAGTTAATTCTGAATGGGTGTGAGGGAAAGACATGGAATGACTTTTTATATGTTGAATACATTGGCTGTCCATTTTATTATTTGTCCTGATTTTCACCAGGAAATGTTACTGAATTCACTGAATACTGGGTATGGAGAACAAAGACTACAATTAAAATCCCATTACATTCAATTAAAATCTACGTGACCCTGAGAAAAATCACTCAACTTTCTGCGACTGAGTTTCTTCATCTTTATAATGAGCAAGTTAGACTAGATTATTTTTGAGGGGAATTTTCATCTCTAGATGTGTGATACTATAATACTTCAACCTTTCTTCACATAAGAATATTGATAGACAAATGCAAATGAAAGTTGGTATCAGGGTTCAATGAATGGATATGTAAAGATCATGATATCAAAGAACAGCAGAAGAACAGAGTTGGAGGAAACCTTATATTCCTTCTAGACTAATCTATCCATGGGGCATCATCTCCGAAATACAAATCAACATGTAGTTATCAAACCCTTTCTTAGAATTTTTCAGTGGGAGAAGGAACCCACAATATCTCATGAATGCTCTTTCACTTTTTACTTACTCAAAAAGTTTTAATTGTTAGGGAATTTTTTCTTTACAATGAGGTGAATTCTGTATTTCTACATTTTTCATTCACTGTTCCTATTCCTGGAATAAATCTAGTACCTCTTCTAAATTACAATTCTTTAATCCTATAATCCTTTAAAGACTGGAATATTATATTTTTGTCCTCAATGGGACAGATTGACAGATTAAGATAGGTTCAGATTTGAAAGTGACTTTAGCAAGTATCTAATCCAACAAAATAAAACAAAAGTATCTCTATCACATCACTACTAACAATAGTTATTTTAATTCTGTTTGGAGACTTCCAATGAAGGAAGACTTATTATCTTCTAAGGCATTCAATTCTGCTTTTGGAAAGTCTTGTCCCAATTATGTGTCTTCATTCCTTCTGAGTGGTTTTATTATAAGTAAATCTATAGGCCTCTTTTTACGATTTCTTTTTCAATACTCTCTAATTACTTATCAGATCTGTATGATTTTGAAGGGATAGTAATGGTCATCTAATTTGACAAGTAACTGAAATGTATTTGTTCCATTTTATGTATATGGTTGACAAATGCCATATCTAGCTATCCAACAACATCCATTCCTATCACTATATTTGGGAAGATAGAAAATATTATTATCTAATGTGCTTTGAATTTTGAATATATAAGCCAAGTAAACATATGTTTATTAAGTGATTACTTTGTGCCAAAAAAACTGTGCAATCCTTTGGAGTACAAATATAAGCAGAAAGAATACTGATACCAACCATCAAAGACAAAGGAAGACAGCACAAAAAAGGGAGATGAAAAGGGTGATAGTTAGGTCTAGGGAAATTGTAGACAAACTGAAATAAATTAATCAAACAATCAACAAACATTTATTAAGTGCTTACTATATGCCAAGTAAAGTACTAAGTTAAACACTGCCAATATTGTAGCCTGCAAAGGAAGATATTTTTGTTCATCATCTCCTACTCAAAATGGGAAAAACTAGTCAATCACATAAAGAAAGTAAAGGAATGAATGCTAATTCTACTATGAGAATTGGCCACGAATGAAGTGAGTTAACTAAAGGGGAATAACATTCTATTGGGGAAGGACACTATATGAAATAGAGAAGAAAATGAAGCAGAGAAGGGAAAAAATCAAGAAATAATTCAGGGATTCATGGGTTGAGCTGAATTTGGAATGAGAATGGTAGACAGGTATTTTCACAAAAAGATGTTTTAGAGACAAAGAGTGTGTGTATATATGTACATATATATATATATATATATATATATATATATATATATATATATATATATACATATATATAGTGAAATAAAGTTATAAACAAGACAGAAAGACAGAAAAAAAAGATTATTATATGAACTTAAAATATAAATAAATATAATTCTGGACAAATAAAATGTATTATGTTAGCGTTGTACTATCAAAGCTTCATAAAGCTTACAGTCTCCCTTTCTGTTAATAGTTAACTATTAAATTTGAAAGGCAACATGCTATGTGACAATTACAATCAGTCTACCAGGCTACTTCATTGTGAAGAATTTGTTTGATCAATAAATATTTGGGGAAAGCTATTTTATTAAATTAAAATGTACCATTTATTTAAGGTTAACATTTAGATGTTACAAGGAGTACAAAGCTAGTGAAATAAGGACTTTAAGATTGACTTAGCAATGATTACTTTCAATGGAAGAAAGATAATAGAAGCAAAGACTTGAAGAGGGTAACAAGGAAGTTGAGAAGATTTTTTTTTAAATGCTATCACAAAATCAAAGACTTTTATAGCTCAAAGGTGCATTCCAGCCCAACTCTTATTTTTCAGGTGAGAAAATAGAGACCTAGAAAGGCCACATGATTTGTCCAGTCACATAGTTAGCTACTAATGCATTGGTTTGGGAACTCTGCTCTCCTGACCTCCAGAATTAGAGTTTCATAGAACACTGTAGTTTCTATTACAGGCAAAGTGATAATCTTTCAAGAAATCTCAAACTGACTTGACAATGAAAAAAAGTTATATTCCTAGAATTGAAAATCTTGTCTGTTATTCTAATTCTTATATTTTATAAGTACAGAAGCTGTAATTCAGAAAGATCCAGTTATTTGTCAAATGGTAATTAATAGGTTAGTACCAGAAAATGGTCTAAAACCCAGAAGTACCTAACTTCCAATGCTCATACTACACCAAAATGACTGTCTTCTCTTAGTATGGGAACAGTGGAATTCACACCTATTTCACTAGTCTTTTTCTTCTGGGGAAGTAGTTTACAAATAGCACAAGCAAAAAACAAGAACCCATCATTCTCCTAATTTCAAGTGGTAGAAAATTGTGCTACTGTGCTTGAAGACTCAAGTAATTGGGAGAAATTTTGCTTGTGGATGTTAACTGAGCAGAATGTAAATGAAGCTTATGAAGCATTGAGCAAAACGTAGAGAAAATGGCTCACTGGCTATTTTACTTGCAGTTGAGAAAGGAGTAAGACAGACAGTAGCTCAGATGAATTCATTTTTCTTCATATGAATTTTTAAGAATTATTGACATTGAGTGAGGCATTCTTATCTTTATACACATACATATAGACAGATATATTATGTACACATACACATATATACATGTATATGTGATTGTATTTCATATGCTGAATGTTAATAAATATATATGCAATATACTTCCATATATTTA